>NW_012099098.1:1813174-1821372 GCF_000951045.1 Mandrillus leucophaeus
GCCCCGCGTCCGAGCTCGTTCCCTCCGAGCCTGGGCGCCCCTTCCCGCGCTGTTCTGAGCGCCACCTTTACCGGCTGAAGGGGACTCGGAACCCCTTCTCTCCCGAAACTCCTTCGGATCCCGGGCTTGGCGGACCCCCAGCTCACAACCCCTGGCCAAGCTGGGGCAGGGGTCGCAGCCTGCCGCCCACCGTTGACTGTCCCCGCCCAGAAGCGTTCCAAGCCCATCCGCTATCAGCTTTGGGATCTCCCTGACCCAGTCAGCGCGCGCTCACCTTCCTCCCCAGCCGTCCCGTCCCCAGCTCCGCTGGGCCCCAGCCCTGGTACACGTGGCGGAGGCTTCCTGAGGACGGGCCCATGAAGGCCCGGGACTGATCCTGGGGAGCGGGGCCAGGGATCGATAGGGCGCCCCGGAGGCGGTGGGGTTCCATGTTCTTTGGCGCAGACAGCAGGCTGCCCCTGTCAGCAGCAGGGGCCAGGGGACTGGTCACCAGAGTGGGGGGCCCTCAGGGCCAGTCGCCAGCCCCTTCAACCCCGTCCTTCAGCCAACTCTGCTCTCAGCCTATTACTGCACAGTGGCCACTTCTTCCAAGGACAGCTGTCCCCAAGGCTCCTGGGGAAGCCGGAGCTGCGGTGGAGGCCTGGGTTCCTTTTCCCTACAGACTCTGGAGAAGGCGGAGATAGGATGAGGATCTCGGCTGCCTGAGAAACTCTTCTCTGGCCAAGCCCTCCTGGCTGGTGGAGCTGCCCTGGGTGGAATCCCAGCATTTGCTTCCCAGACATCTGTCCTGTACACCTTGGTTTTCTCCTCTTTGAAATGGGGTCGGTGCTTTCTTTCTTATTAATGAGTTGTTGGGAGGCTTATGTGAAGTAACTCATATGGCTTGCTTAGCACAGAGCCTGGCATCGGAGAGGCACTTATACGTGGGGTGACGGTTCAGGTGGGTTGCCCCTCACTGTCTAGTGGGCCCTGAGCACCCTGTCTGCCTGCACTTATTTTTGTGTCCTGTAGAATTTCACTACTGTGTTCTCCACGCCCCCTTGAGAGCAAGAAGCCCTGAGAGCAGTGGCCAGGTGTCCTTTAACTCCATGTCTCCAGGGCTGCACCCATGCTGGGCACCAGGGAGGTGCTGGGGAGGTCTGCCAAGTGACTGTGGTCCTGGGCCAAGTCCTAAGGCCAGAGTCCCTCCCTTGTTCTAGGCCTGGGGCTGGCTGGACACAGGGGTGATTGGGGTGATGTGGAAATGAATCAGACCCTCTCTAGCCTCTCACCAGTGTGGAGTGAAGTCCTGGAAAGCCTCCTTGTCGACCAGGCCTGGACTCTGGGAGGAGGAAGGGCCAGGGCGGAGCCTTCCTGTCCCCTCCCTGTCACAGCAGCCTCCTGGGGCTCTGTAACAGTCCCTCCATTCAGGACCTCCTGTTGAGGCCCCTCGAGTGGCCAGGGTGGGGTGTGCCATGCGTTCCGTGGGGTTTTTCCTCTCCCCATACTCAGTGCTGGGCCTCCCTGTCTTCCTGTCTCCTGGGCTGAGAATTGCCAGCCCACCCGCTCTCCCCTGGCATGTTACAGGGGAGTGGACGGAGACCACAGAAGGTGAAGTGTCCTTTACTGGAGAGGGTTGGATTTGTTTTCTGGGTACCAGGCTGGGTGGGAGAAAGTTGTGCTCACTCAGAGCCTGCTGGTCTCTCTCTTCTCCACACTTCAGTGCTATTTATAACCCTCTTTAAACGCCTCGAATTCTTGGTCCAGACTCACCTGTGGAGAGTTCCTGATGTGGAGGGGTGGGGTGTCGGAAGGGGGCAGCCGGGAAGCCTCCCAGCCTCCTCCAGAGGAAGTGAACTGCCTTAGAAATCTCTGCTGAAAGGGAATGAGGGCGTGTATTTGCCGCCTCCAGTGATCCAGGCACCTTCTTCACCCCACCCAAGGAGCAGCAGGTACTCTCAAAGCCGGCAATTAAAATTCCAGAGCCCTCCCTACCTGAGGCCTTGTTCTGTGCCCCAGTAGAAATGTCAGAGTTAGAGACATCCCTTCCCATACTGCTCTGAGCTCCCGGGCCTGTTAGGGTTCCGAGGTTTGACCTGTAGCTTTGTGTCGGCCCCGAGCCGGTAAGCAGGTGAATGCCAGCCTGCCTGCAAGTCCTGGCAAAGGTCAGGCATGCTCCCGGCCACGGTGCTGTTTTGCTGCCACGGCACCTTTCATCCTGGGATTTCAAAGCCCCCGGCAAGCAGAGGCTTGTCTCCACACCAGGAGCCCCGCGGGGCTGGTGGCAGGTTGACTCCCGCCTCCTTACACGGGGGAGTGTGCAGGGAGGAAGAAGCCCTGGCCCGGGAGCCGGGAGGCCTGAGGATCCTTGGGCAGGCCACTTCCTCTCCCTGGGTCTCAGTTTCCCTAGTTGTGAACCGAAGTGGGTGGGCTACTCGATGGCTGAAGTCCCTTTCAGCTCTGAGGGTCTAACAATCCCAAATTTTCCCCACAAATCTCCCCCAGACTGAAGCCAGCTCAAGGTCCCAATATAACTTCTGCAACCTTGGAGTAACTTTTTTTTTTTTTTTTTTGAGACAGGGTCTTGCTCTGTCACCCAGGCTGGAGGGCAGTGGCATCATCATAGCTAACTGCAGCCTTGACCTCCTGGGCTCAAGTGATCCTCCCACCTCAGCCTCCCAAGTAGCTGGGACTACAGGCATGCGCCACCATGCCGAGCTAATTTGTATGTGTGTGTGTGTGAGACAGGGTCTCCCTACGTTGTCCAGGCTGGTCTTGAACTCCTGGGCTCAAGCAATCCTCCTTTGAGCTCAAGCAAGTCTCCTTTGGGAGACTTGGCCTCCCAAAGTGCTAGGATTACAGGTGTGAGCTTCCCGCCCCTCAGCTAACATCTTTTTATTTTTTTGGAGACAGAGTCTCACTCTCTCTCCCAGGTTGGAGTCCAGTGGCACAATCTCGGCCCACTGCAACCTCCACCTCCTGGGTTCAAGCGATTCTCCTGCCTCAGCCCTCTGTTACAGGTACGCACCACCATGCTCGACTGATTTTTGTATTTTTAGTGGAGATGGGGATTTCACCATACTGGTCAGGCTGGTCTTGAACTCCTGACCTCAGGTGATCTGCCCTTCTCAGCCTCCCAAAGTGCCAAGATTACAGGCGTGAACCACCACACCCAGCCAAAAATAACAGCTTTATTGAGGCATAATTCACCTACCATACAATTCACCCACCTAAAGTGTATACTTCAGTGGTTTTTAGTATATTCACAGAATTGCACAACCATTGCCACTGTCAAAGTTGGAGCGTTTTCATCAGCCCTGAAAGAAATCCCTTACTCTTACTCCCTTAGTAGTTGCTCCTGTTTCCTCCTAGTCCCTCCCAACTCTAGGCAACCACTGAACATTTTGTCTAATTGCAAAAGTAATGGGGCCGGGCGCGGTGGCTCACGCCTGTAATCCCAGCACTTTGGGAGGCCGAGGTGGGTGGATCATGAGGTCAGGAGATCAAGACCATCTTGGCTAACATGGTGAAACCCCATCTCTACTAAAAATACAAAAAAAAAATTAGCCGGGCGTAGTGGTGGGTGCCTGTAGTTCCAGCTACTCGGGAGGCTGAGGCAGGAGAATGGCGTGAACCCAGGAGGTGGAGCTTGCAGTGAGCCGAGATCGCGCCACTGCACTCCAGCCTAGGTGACAGAGCGAGACTCCGTCTCAAAAAAAAAAAAAAAAAAAGTAATTTATGCACAGGCCAGGCGTGGTGGCTCACGCCTGTAATCTCAGCACTTTGGGAGGCTGAGAAGGGTGAATTGCTTGAACTGGGGAGTTCAAGACCAGCCTGGGCAACATGGCAAAGCCCTGTCTCTAGTAAAAATACAAAACATTATCCGGGCATGGTCATGTGTGCCTGTGGTTCCAACTACACGGGAGGCTGAGGTGGAAGGATTGCCTGAGCAAAAGTAACACATGCACAAACAATTTAAGAGGGTAAAATAAAAAATGAAACTTGCCGGGCGAGGTAGCGGACGTCTGTAGTCCCAGCTACTCGGGAGACTGAGGCAGGAGAATGGCGTAAACCCGGGAGGCGGAGCTTGCAGTGAGCTAAGATCCGGCCACTGCACTCCAGCCTGGGTGACAGAGTGAGACTCCGTCTCAAAAAAAAATAAAAATAAAAATAAAAAAATAAAAAAATAAAAATAAAAAATGAAAGCACCCTCCATCTTTCTGCCTTAAATGTCACTTCCCAGAAGTCACTTAAGTGTGGTGTGTCACCGTTTCCAAACCTACCTCTCTCTGTACATGCTCATAATAGCTTGGTTTATAAAAAGAGTTTTTTTGTGTGTTTTTTTTTTTTTTGAGATGAAGTCTCACTTTGTCGCTCAGGCTGGAGTGCAGTGGCAAGATCTCAGCTCACTGCAACCTCCATCTCCCAGGTTCAAGCAGTTCTCCTGCCCCAGCCTCTTGAGTAGCTGGGATTACAGGCGTGCACCATCATGCCCAGCTAATTTTTGTATTTGTAGTAGAGATAGAGTTTCACCGTGTTGACCAGGCTGGTCTCCTGACCTCAGGTGATCCACCCACTTCAACCTCCCAAAGTGCTGGGATTACAGGTGTGAGCCACCACACCCGACTATAAAAAGAGACCTTACTTACTCTACGCTTCTGTGGTTTGATTTTTTTCACTTGGTAAACTGGTGGACATCTTTCTGTGTCAGAACACACAAGACTACCTCATTCTTCTCTTGGTGTGTTCATTTCTGTGCATGGATGCTTCATTTACCCAGCCCCTTGTGAATGGACATTTGGGTTGTCCAAGTATTTTGCTAGTATTCATAGTGCTGCTTGAACCTGCTGGTACAAACCTGGTAATGTTCCAGTATCAGAGAGGCCCTGAAATAAAACTCCTGGGTCACTTTTTTTTTTTCTTTTTGAGACAGAGTCACGCTTTGTGGCCCAGGCTGGAGTGCAGTGGCATGATCTCAGCTCATTGCCACCTCTGCCTCCTGGGTTCAAGCAATTCTCCTGTCTCAGCCTCCTGAGTAGCTGGGACTACAGGCGCCCACCACTACGCCTGGCTAATTTTTGTATTTTTAGTAGAGACGGGGTTTCACCATATTGGTCAAGTTGGTCTCGAACTCTTGACCTCAGGTGATACACCCGCCTCTGCCTACCAAAGTGCTGGGATTACAGGCATGAGCCACCATGCCCGGCCTGGGTCACCTTTTGATAGACGGACACATAGCCTTTAAGAAGGCAGCAGACGTTTGACACTCTTCTGCCAAGGTGGACCTTAGCATTGAGCATTTTTCTCCTTTTGACAACCAGATATGAGAAGGGTGTCTTAATTACTTATTGAGCCTTTTTCCAAAGTTATTTTAAAAACTTAACCTCTCTTCTGGTTGCGGTGACTCAAACGCCTATAATTCCAGCACTTTGGGAGACTGAGGCAGGCAGATCACCTGAAGTCAAGAGTTTGAGACTAGCCTGGCAAACATGATGAAACCCCGTCTCTACTAAAAATTTAGCCAGGCCTGGTGGTGCGTACCTATAGTCCCAGCTACTTGGGAGGCTGAGGCACAAGAATCGCTTGAACCCGGGAGGCGGAGGTTGCAGTGAGACAAGATCGCGCCATTGCACTCCAGCCTGGGTGACAGAGTGAAACTCTTGTCTCAAAAAAAAAAAAAATTCTACCTCTCAACATTTGGGAAGTGGCTGTAGGTGCCAAGAG
This sequence comes from Mandrillus leucophaeus, assembly GCF_000951045.1. Lineage (NCBI taxonomy): Eukaryota > Metazoa > Chordata > Mammalia > Primates > Cercopithecidae > Mandrillus > Mandrillus leucophaeus. Next base: position 1,818,878 of record NW_012099098.1, read on the forward strand.
TGAAGGGATGGAGGGGTTCCACCTTCTGCCACCCCTCACCCTGCTGTGTGGCTTCCTCATTGCTCCCCTGGACTTTGCAGAGAGACCAGGCTGGCCGGAAGCAGTGCCTGGGCCCGGGCTGCTGCCCTTAGCCAAGGTCTGGGTCAGCCCCTGGGGGTGAAGCGTCTGAGGATGCTGGTGTCTCTCTGTTGTGTCTTACGTAACATGCTTTTGTTGGCTTTGACCCTGCCTTCCCCTCCATCCAGGCTCCTCTAGTCCCCCCGACTCTGTTCCTTTCCCACTGCTGGGGCCTGAGTGCCGGCCTCGCCTACTCGGAGCTGCTGCAGCCTCCTCGGAGCCTCTAGTCCTTCCCACACACACTGCCAAAGAGACCTTTCTAAACCCACGCTGGGCCATGGCTGCCCTCCCTGCTGTCTGAGGAGTGAAGCGGAAAAACAGGAATAGGAACCACTCACCCGCCATCCCGCGATAACCACTTCATCCTCTGGAGGTACTTCCCTTCTGTAGCGATCATTCCACTTTGCCGGGACCATGACTCAAGTTTGTGTCTCGCTTCTTTCACTACGTGATTTATAATAAACGTCTCTCCCAGGTCATTAAAACCTCCCGGGAAGCATCCCCAAAGGCTGCATTTTATTCTATTTGAAAGTGTCCCTCTGTCCTCAAATAGCTAATCAGGCTTCGGGTGATAACTGTAAAGATTAGCAACGGTTTAACTGAGGACTTGCTATGTGCCAAGCCTTCCTTTGTCTGTGTTATCTCATGGAATCCGCACCTCAGTGGCAGGCCTGGACCGCGAGTAGTCCAAGGCCTTAGCTATTTAAACCACGTTCCGCTATGACTATGTCGTCCGCGGTGTCCAGATTGGGCAGGGGGACACTGTGAAAAAGGCCTCCTAGAGAGGTAAGCTTTTGGAGGTGGGGAAAGGAAGTGGGAGGAGGAACCAAGTGGGAATACAGCACCTTGTGTCAGACTCCCATAGGTTGCACAAATCTATCCCACCCATCATTACTCAGTCTGAGACTCACAGCCTCTGACCAGCCCCATTCTCCTTCCCTGCACCCCCCCTCCTCCTTCCCTGCGGGCAGAGCTCATGACTCACTCCACCCCGGGCTCCTGCAAGCATCATCCTGCGGTTGCAGAAATTCCTGCACTGCTTTTTCCTTCCCCTGCCCCACCCCATCCACTTCTGTGCCGGAGGAAGAAGGGTGTTGTGTAGACGCTGCTGGGCAGAGGTTTAAGGAAGGAGTCGGGGCAGATGCCTAGGTTTAAAACCGGTGAGGGTGGAGCAAAGTCATTCTCTTCTCCTGGTAGAATCTTAGGGCCTGAGTCATGGAAGGCTACAATCTTTTGATCTCATAAATTTTAAAACTGGAAGAACAGGAAGTATCCACCCCCTGGGACTGGTCCTGTTTTTTTGGAGCGGGGCTGCTTCTGACCCATGAAGGTGAAGGGCCCTGCCTGGTGACCTAGTGGATGGTAAGCCTGAAGAAGCAGGGAGACCAGAGGTTTTGGGGAAGGCTTTCCAGTCAGGCTGCTTGGGTTCGAGTCCTGGCTCTGCCACTCGAGGGACTGGTGTCTGGGGGCAAGTCAGTCACCCTTTCTGAGCCTCACAGCCCTCCTTCCATGAGGATGATAGTTCTGGCATCTCGAGGCGTGAGGGTCAAGTCCCCTGGTCGGTACAGAACAGTGTTGGTGGGAGGTGACAATACGTGAGTGATAGCTGTTTTATGATTGTGACTTTATTGAGCTAACTTGACACCCAGGGAGATGTGTCCAGTCCGTCTGTGGCCTCATGCATCCCCTGCTCCCTGCCATGTGCTCCAGGAAGTTGACATGACCCGCTCCCTTCCTAGGCAGCCCTAAATACGAGAACCTTCTTCCCTTCCAAGGTCAGAGGAGCACCAGCCTGTGGCCCTGGACACCTGGGGTATTCAGCGAGTTCTTGGAGGGCGGTGGGATGGGGCTGTAGTTCCAACAAGGTCAGTCACTTGGCAGCAGCATCCACTCTGTGCCTGGCATGTGGCAGTGCACAGAGGAAAAGGGTGGGAAGACGGACGGGAACATACTCCCTCCTTGCCCACCCATGTTTCAAGAACGAGGCTCGTAAGCCTCAAGCCTGGTCCCATTGACCACTTGCTGTGTGACTCTGGACCCAATGGCCGTGCCTCTCTGTGCCTTTTTTCCCCATCTGTGACCTCAAGGCCAGTATCTACTCTGGGGCATTCTCTGCCTCTGAAAACCCTTTTGTAGGGGTCTCAAGATGCCTTCCAAAGGCAGGGCTGGATGACTTCTATGTAGAAATAGATGTGCATGCCTGTGAGACCATCAAGGGGTGTGATGAGCTCTGGCCCCTGACACACATAGTCCTTATTTCTTTTTTTTTTTTTTGAGACGGAGTCTCGCTTTGTTGCCCAGGCTGGAGTGCAGTGGCGCGATCTCGGCTCACTGCAAGCTCCGCCTCCCGGGTTCACACCATTCTCCTGCCTCAGCCT
>NW_012099098.1:1821422-1829535 GCF_000951045.1 Mandrillus leucophaeus
TAGCTGGGACTACAGGCGCCCGCCACCTCGCCCGGCTAATTTTTTGTATTTTTAGTAGAGACGGGGTTTCACCGTGTTAGCCAGGATGGTCTCGATCTCCCGACCTCGTGATCCACCCGCCTCGGCCTCCCAAAGTGCTGGGATTACAGGCGTGAGCCACCGCGCCCGGCCAGTCCTTATTTCTTGTATTAATTCAATCAATAGTTATTGAACACCTACTGTGTGCCCGGCGCTGTGCTGGGCACCAGGGACACACAGCTGCACAATCACATGGTGCCTGCCTGCGTGTGCTTCCTGGCTGGCCGTCCCTCCTCAGGGCAAGCAGTTTTCCCAAAGGGAAAGGCCTTCCTCGGGAAGGTGTAAGAGAGACTGGCCTGGGGTGGGCTAGTCCTGCTGGGACTCAGGATGGGGAAGGTAGAGGGAACCACAAGGGCTGGTCTTAGAAAGGAGGGGCTTTTGTCCTGACGGTCCTGGGGAGGCCTTGGAGGCATTTTCAGGCAGAAGTGGCACCGGTGGGTCAACTGTGAGTGAGTGTGAATGGGAGGAGATGAACCCTGTGGTGAGAGGGACTGGACCTGCGTGGGTGGGGGTCAGGTGCAGTGAGGGACATGTGTGTACAGAGGGGTGGCGTGGCCAGGCCTCAGTAATGGTGCTGGGCAGGGCTGGGCGAGCTGATGTCCGTGGCTCTTGGCTACAGGGAAACCTGTCCAGATTCTGTAGGTTGTTTTATCAAGGCAGACCTCCAACCACTGGTCTTGCAGCCTCCGCTCCCACTCTTCCAGTAACAGGAAACTCACTCCCTTCCCAGGCAGCCCTGAAAATGAGAACCTTCTTCCCCTCCAAGGGCAGAGTAGAAAGAGGCCGGGAGTCGGAGGACCTGGTTTTGAGATGCTGTCGGGACTGCCCTGTCGTTTGGCAGCTGCCCTCCCTTCTCTGGACCTCAAATTCCTCATCTGTAAAGTGGGCACAACAGTATCCCAGGCCCCCGAGGCTGTTGTGTAGGGTCGGTGAGATGATGTGGCCGGAGCTCTTTGCGCTCAGGGAGCATCAGGTCCTGGTTCATCCGCTGTCACTGTTATGTGTGGCTAACACAGGACATTGGCCAAGGGAGGCCCTCCTCTTGCAGACCGGAAGTGCTATGTGTTGGCGTGGGTGCTGGGTGGAGGGTCCATGTGCAGGGGTGGAGGCCCAAGGGGTAACTGGGCATCCAGGAGGCGAGGAAGAATGAACTGTGGTTTGCAAAGTGCAGACCCCACTTTCCCACCCGCCTGTCTGTGGCCAAGCCAACTGTAGCTGCCATCCGTCTTTCCCATGCCCCATGCTGAGCAGAACTATTTGCATCCAGCTGAATTTGTGAGGCTTAGCACCTTCTAGAAAAGGAATCCCTTGGGAAGAAGCCGCCCACCCACTCGTGCTCCACTCACCTCTGATTTATTCCACCTGCCAGGAGCCACTGGTAGGTGTGGGCTAGGAGGCAGGCTCCCTAGAATGGGTGCCTGGCAACCTCTGGCAAGCCCCTTCTTCTCTCTGTGCCTCCTCCTCACTTTGCCTATCTGTGCAACGGGCATGCCCTTCCAGCTCTGACCTCCTGGGAACCTGTGGGCCTTAGGTTACACTGAAGGCACAGAGCAGGTGCAGCACCTCCATATTGTAGGAGGCCATCTTGCTGTTGAAGGAAGAGCTTGCTCTGAAAGCTGTCCTGTGCCTGACCTGAGCTGGGAACTGGGGACGAAGCAGTGACATGAGCCCTGATCTCGTGGAACTCATGCCAGCCAAGAAGGTTCCATCATGCTGGATGTGCTGTGGCTCATGTTACAAAGTCCGTGGATCTTTATGTTTCCCGGAGTGTATGTTCGTTTCAACACTCAGGCGGCCCATCTCAAGAGGCAGCGTGTCTGGTCTTGACCTGGTGGCGGTGTGCTTCCGCCACTGGAAGCTGTGTGGCCTTTGGCACACAGCTCTCCTCCTTGGAGGTCCAGCTGCCGCTGAGATGGGACTGGTGGTCCCTGCCTTTGGGCTGGGTGAAGGTTCTGGGAGGTGCACTACGCAGTTCCCGGCCTGTGCAGGGTGCCCAGTAAATGGCAGTTGCATTTTTGCTGAGTTCTTAGGGAAGCTGTGTGTCATTTGCCTGCCCTGTCAGAGATTTAAGGGGTGATTCAGGCATCTAGAGGAGGAGGGAGCTGACAATTGCACTTCTGTTTTGCTTTTTGTTTTTGCTTTTTTTGAATGCAGTGTTCTCTGGGAGGTGAAGGGTAGAAAAGAGAGCTGGGTTTGAGCTTTGGGGCGGGCAGGTCTGGTGGGCTGGGGGAGGTGTCTGCCTCTCACCCAGCCCTGCCTTGATTTTTGAGGTGCTGATGAGAAGTGTCTGCTTTTCCTTTTCAGGCCCAGTCCCCTCCTCCTCCTAGCCCTGGAGGACCCCATGAGCTCCTCTAACCAATCCCCTCCTTTTTCTCATGCTCGAGTAAACTGAGGCCTAGGAAGAGGAAGGGACATGCCTATGCTCTCAGGGGCACCAGAGCTTGGCTGGAACCCAGGGCCTTGACCCCAGCATGAAGCTTCTCCCTCTCCGACTTCTTACTTTGCCCCCCGCACCCGTGCAGGGCCCCAGATGGCAAGGGATGGTCAGGGAAGGAGTGATTGGGCCGGGTGGGGCTGCAGAACTTATAATTATGAAAACTGGGTAAACAAACAAGCTCTCCGGGAGAGAAGCAAGCCCTGTGGGGGCCTCACAGATGGGCCTGTGTCCGAGGAGTCAGCCCAGGCCTGTCTGTGCACAGACAGTGAGGGGCTGTGTTGGACTTAAAAAGCCAAAGCCACACGCCCCTCCCACCCCTACTCCTGTATTTCAGGCTGCCAGGAAAAGGGGAGGGGGAGAGGGGCAGCCCCTCCTTCCTTCCGAGAGGATAGGGTCTGACCCCTTAGGACTCTCCTGGGGTCAGCTTTCCTGGCCCAGCTTGGGGCAGTCACAGCTCACTGTGTGACCTCAAGGGGCGTCTCTCCTCTGGGCCTCAGTTCTCCATCTCTAGAATAGTGGTGACCCCATCTCTCAAGGAGGGTGGCAGGATGGGGAAAGATTTGAGCCAACTGTTTGAATACACTGAGCCCTTTCTCTCACCCTGACCCGAGGCCAACTAGGATCTCAGAAACTCTTCATTTCTCTCTGGTCGGAGGCAGGGGCCCCTCTTGGAGCAGAGGAGTGACTTTCTCAGTGACCTGAGAGCCGGCCTGGTCCTGGGAGACCAAACCTCCAATCCCGGCCCGGCTAGAGCAGGCTGCCCAGCTCAGCTTTCCTGTCTTCCTGCTGGGACTGTGGCAGAATCTGAGAGGAGCTGTTTCTGGTGCCTGCCCTGCAGGCTGGGGGCTGGGTGGCTTGCCCTGCTTGGAGGCCCCCGGGTGGAGCCTGGCAGACTTCCTGTGCAGTTGGGGCTGAGCCCCCGCCCTCCCTCCCCTCTTCCTGCAGTCCCCTGTGTGGTTTCTGGGAATCCAACTCTGTAGATGGGAGGCCAGTCCAGCTTCAGACCTCTGTGGCCTTGGGTGGACTCCTGCCTCTCCTCCAGGCCTCAGTTTCCCCCATGGTTCAATGGGGGGATTGGATAAGAGCCTCTGGTAGTAGAGTGACCTTGCTACTAGCCATGTGTCACCCTCCTTCAGACTGACCCTTCCAGGCTGCCCTGTGTCCTCAAGGTCAAGTCCAGACCCTGAAGTGCCCTCACAGACCAAGCCCTGCAGCCAGTAACCCCACTCCTGGCAGGTGGGATCAGACTTTTCCTCCGAGCTCCCACAGCCCCTTGGCCACCTGTGTGTACCTGTAGCCCTTCTCACATGGTTGTGATTCTTTTTTGTTTTTGTTTTTGAGACAGGGTCTTGCACTGTTGCCCAGGCTGGAGTGCAGTATTGCTATCATAGCTTACTGCAGCCTCGACCCCTCGCTCAGGCTCCAGCAATCCTTCTGCCTCAGTCTCCCCAGTAGCTGGGATCCCAGGTGTGCACCATCACATGGGGCTAATTTATTTTTATATTTTGTATAGGCAGAGTCTTCGTGTGTTACCCAGGCTGGTCTCAAACTCCTGAGCTAAGCGATCCTCCTGCCTGGCCTCCCAAAGTGCTGGGATCACAGGTGTTTGAGCCACATGCCCAGCCCATCCATGGTTGTGATTCTTTTTTTTTTGTTTTTTTTTTTGAGACGTTGTCTTTCTCTGTCGCCCAGGCTGGAGTGCAGTAGCTCGATCTCGGCTCACCATAAGTTCCACCTCCTGGGTTCATGCCATTCTCCTGCCTCAGCCTCCTGAGTAGCTGGGACTACAGGCGCCCGCCACCATACCCGGCTAATTTGTTTTTGTATTTTTAGTAGAGATAGGGTTTCGCCGTGTTAGCCAGGATGGTCTTGATCTCCTGACCTCATGATCCGCCTGCCTTGGCCTCCCAAAGTGCTGGTATTACAGGCATGAGCCACTGCGCCCTGCCCCATGGTTGTGATTCTAATTCCCATCTAGGATACAAGTACCTGAGGGCTTACTCACCTTGGGCTCCCCTGAGGCAGACAGGTGGCCTCACAGCTCAGACTTGCTCCACCAGCAGCTGAACAAGTGCCACTAGGTCAGGTGCCGTGACACTTTATGCCTTAGTTTCATTAGCTGTAAAATGGGTGTGATAATACTTCTAACCCACTGGATTGTAAAGGTTATTAAAAAATTATGTGTGTAAAGCACAAGAAATGCTCAGGAGTCAATAACTGTAATGAACATTTATTAGTGCAAATTATTTTAGTTCCCTAGCAGGAACGAATGAATGAATGAATGCCATCACAAGGTCCTACATCCTGGGAGCATGGGGATCCCAAAGCTCTCTGGAGGAAGGGCCTGGTAGGTGCAGAATGTGTGTGTGTGTGGTTGGTGGGGGGTGGTTACAGAGGGAAAGGGCAGATGTGGGAGGGGTTTGGAGTGGTGACTTCCCCCCTGCCCTTGTGGAAGGAGTGGTTTGGGCCCCTCTGTGTCTCAGACCCGCAGGCACGAAGCCGTGTGGCCATCCACAACTTCCTTCCTCCTGCCTGTATTCCTCAAAGCGTGACTCACTGGCTTTGAGCCCTTCATTCTTGTCCTTGAGCCCCAAGGGTGAGGCGGGTAGAGTCTTTCTTGCATTGGCCGGCTCTCTCTCTGGGTTCCTCTCTATTCCTGACCTTCTGCAGCTTCTGAGCGTGACAGGCGGGGATGGAGGGGTGGGGGTAGGGCGGGGTGGACACCTGGGCCCTGGTCCTGGTGACCCCCTGTGTGTCAGGCCTGGGGCGGGTACCCACTGAGGGCCCACCCAGGGCTTGGATCTGAGCTGGTGCGGCTGAAACAGCCCAGTCAATCTCACCCTGGCCCTGCCCTTGTAGAGCTCCTGGCTGGTCAGGAGACACACCGAACAATTACCACTCAGTCATTAATTAAAATCATTACCACAGGGCAAATTGCTATAAAGAAATGGCCACTCTTCCCTGGGAGCTCACGTGTCCCGGGATCTCCCCAGCAGTGCCTGTGGTTTGCTTTCCTGTCACAGAAGAGGAAACACGGCCCCCCCGAGTGGGAAAGGGAGCAGGTTCAGCTCTGTGGCAAGTCCTGTGCCCACCTGGGGCCTCAGGATCTCATCACCCGTCTTAGATGTGTGCTGTTCAAGTGATCTGCCTGCCTTGGCCTCCCAAAGTGCTGGGATTACAGACGTGAGCTGCCACTCCTCACTCTAAGGTGTGCTGTTCAGGAGGCCGGGGGTCCGCCACTGGCCCCCGATGGTTCTGGGTGGGTGGGCTGGCATCAGGATTTTAGCCTGGGGACTGTGGAACTGCAGTGAGAGCTGGGTTTGTTGTCCTGAATCCCTCCTTTGTGTGTCCCTAGACAGAACTATGGGGTCTGGAAACTGCTGTGACTAAGTATTAGGACCTTCTAAAGGCTAGGCAGGAAATGGGGGCTGGCAAGGGTGGTCGTCCCCCTCCCCACTCCCACCACCAATACACAGGACAGCAAAAAGGTGGCCCAAAGCCCTGGGAGAAACCCACCCCCACATTTCACATCTAGAATGTACCCCATTAGGTAACAAAATGGTTACATTACAGCATGGGGGATGTAATGGAAACAATGTATTAGCAGGCATTGTTCAATGGCATAATATGTAGCCATTAAAAGTGATGATTCAGTTTTGTATGTCTGAAAGTGTGTATGTTTGTATAGGCATAGAACAAAATAAGGAAAGAAATTCACCAAAATAGAAATAGAGGTTATTTTGGGGTGGCAAGATAATGGATTATTTAAATTTTTTCATTCTCTCCTGATTTTTTCTTGTTGTTGTTGTTGTTTTTTATTTTTTGTTTTTTTTACAGTGAGCGTATTAAATCAAAAATAATAACCTGGCTGGATGCGGTGGTTCAGGCCTGAAATCCCAGCACTTTGGTGGCTCACGCCTGTAATCCTGGCACTTTGGGAGGCTGAGGTGGGCAGATCACCTGAGGTCGGGAGTTTGAGACCAGCCTGGCCAACATGGTGAAACCCCGTCTCTACTAAAAATACAAAAATTGGCCAGGCATGGGGGCACACCCCTGTGGTCCCAGCTACTCGAGAGGCTGAGGCAGGAGGATTGCTTTAACCTGGGAGGCTAAGGTTGTGGTGAGCCAAGATCGTGCCATTGCACTCCAGCCTGGGTGACAGAGTGAGACCCTGTTGTAAAAAAAAAAAAAAAAAAAAAAAAAAAAGAATAACCCTATTGACTATATTTAGTGGAACAATTTGATTCCTGTCTGACTTCAGAATCTAAGCCATGCTGGCTTGACTGGAGCCCCAAGAGGTTGCAAGCACAGGACAGGCTCCAGAGAGGGGAAGACGGAAGGAAAAATTCTGGAAGAGGGGTGTTTGAGCTGAATATCCGAGGACAGGAGGGATTTTAGCCAGCAGAGTTGGGGTAAGCGTGAGTGGAGGGCGTGGCCTGGCATAGACCCTTGCTTATCCAAGGTGAGGAACTGAGCATAACCTTGAGTGCCAGGCAAAGGGACTGGGGAGTGGGGAGTCCTTCTCATGAACACTTGTTAGCTGGACTTTAGAACGAGGACTCAATTTCTGTGACAAGGGCATGGAGAGCAACAAACTTGTGTTAGGTAGGCTTTTTCTGTGTGCCCAGCCTCTGAGCCCCCAGTGGCTGTGAGCAGATAGGATTGTGGTAGTTTAGCCCAGAGATGGCAGATGGATTCCACAAATGAGGAGTCTCTCTCCATGATGAGTGCTGAAGGCCGGGCATGGGTGGGAGCATTGGGGTGGTGAGGAGTGGTTGGGTACCATCCAACTGGGAAAGCCTATGGCCCATCAGACCTCCAGTCCAGAGGTGTCCCTGCTAATTAAAAACAATTAGCCAGGCATAGTGGCATAAGCCTATAGTCCCAGCTACTTGGGAGGCTGACGTGGGAGGATTGCTTGAGCCCAGGAGGTTGAGGCTGCAATTAGCTATATCATGCTACTGCTCTCCAGCCTGGGCAACAGAGCAAGATAGGGCTCCAGGCCAGACAGAGCTCCAGTTCCCCAGGGTAATATGCACGGGATGCTGATACCTGGCACAGAACTTGGGTGGCCAAAGGCATGCGCTGCACGAGGCTGAGCATGAGGACTCTATTCTGCTGTGCTTAGGGCTTCCCTTCTGCCTGTCTCCATGAGGACCTCAGCTCTCTGCTTCTCCTTGCCCATCTGTAGCCTGGGGATGGTTGCAGCTACCTTTAAGAGGGTTGTTGTGAGCTTTATGCCAGGGCCACCCCGGTACCTGGCACATAGCAAATACTCAGGAAGAATTTCTGTCCTTGGGGTTCAGTCCCTAGCCAGGGAACTCCTTCGCTACTGGAGGAGCCTCAGCAGCCTGAACTTGATGGCCAGGATGGTATTAGATCAGGTTGCTTGGCAGTGAGCTCTGACCTCCCCCTCAGACCCACTGTGGCTCCCACCTGCCAGCATCTGCCAAAGGTCAGGTTCTCACAGGTCTGGAGGCTTGACCTTTCAACTTTGAGCTTCCCCAGTCTTCCCCCTTTATTATTTTTCCACCTTTATTATTATTGTTCTTGTTATATAAGCAATATCTAGTGGTCAAAGAAAATTAGAAAATACAG
>NW_012099098.1:1830950-1866409 GCF_000951045.1 Mandrillus leucophaeus
TTGTAAACAGTGCTGTGTTGGAAAGCTTAAATCAATTAATGGGATTAATCCATTGATTCCACATGGTTTGAGAGCCTTCTCTGGTCAGTGTCAGGCCGTGTGCTAGGACTGGGGGTGCTGGGTGGGGAGGCGGCCATGGTCCTTGCCCTCCTGGGGACCCCTGTCTGGGGAAGACAGACCCAGCGTGGCACACCAGCAGAGGTGGGGGCTAGAGCATCTTTGGGAGCCAGGGAGCAGCCCCAACCCAGACCTGCAGAGTCATGGGAGGCCCAGCTGAGGACACCTGCAGCTGGTGACCTGAGGGTGGGGCAAGCCCTGCACCTGCTGCTGACCGAGCTCATGGAGGGGACCTCTCAGGTGAGCCACAAAGGATACAGGAGGAGAGAGTTACAGGCAGAGGGCAGCTCTGCAGAGGCCCAGAGTAGAGAGAGCATGGGCTTTGAGGGAACCAAAACTTCCCAGAGATCGGTGCTGTGGTTCTTGCCAGCCTGGCAGCAGCTCCCATGTGCATGACACTGTGGTAGTTTTTTTTCTCTTTCTTTCTTTCCTTCCTTTCCTTCTTTCTTTCCTTTCCTTTCCTTTCTTTTCTTTCTTTCTTTCTTTTTTTTTTTTTTTTGGAGTTTTGCTCTTGTTGCCCAGGCTGGAGTGCAGTGGCGCAATCTCGGCTCACTGCAACCTCTGCCCCCCAGGTTCTAGTGAGTCTCCTGCCTCAGTCTCCCAAGTAGCTGAGACTACAGGCATGTGCCACCACGCCCAGCTAATTTTGTGTGTGTGTGTGTGTATATATATATATATTTATTTTTTAGACAGAGTCTCTCTCTGTCGCCCAGGCTGGAGTGCAATGGCGCGATCACTGCTCACTGCAACCTCCGCTTCCCAGGTTCAAGTGATTCTCCTGCCTCAGCCTCCCGAGTAGCTGGGATTACAGGCGCCCACCAGCATACCCGGCTAATTTTTATTTTTTTAGTAGAGTTAGGGTTTCACCATGTTGGCCAGGCTGGTCTCGAAATCCTGATCTCAGGTGATCTGCCTGTCTCGGCCTCCCAAAGTGCTGGGATTACAGGTGTGAGCCACGGCATCCTGCCAATTTTGTATTTTTAGTAGAGACGGGGTTTCACTATGTTGGCCAGGCTGAATCTGGAACTTCTGTCCTCAGGTGACCCACCCACCTCGGCCTCCCAAAGTGTTGGGATTACAGGCATGAGCCACCGCACCCAGCCTGTAGTTTTTTTTTCAAAGTGCCGTTCCATCTGTCCCTTTGTGGGGTGGGGATCACTGCTTCCCTTTTCTTAATGGGGACACAGAAGCAGAGTGACGGGTGTGCCCCAGGGGAGTGGCTGGCGGACCCAGGCCCTTCACCGGCCCAGCACACAAGGCACAGGGGGTTGAAGTGCAGGATCCGCCAGCTCTAGTTTCGCTGCTCTTTGCAGGTGCCGGATCATTTGACAGGATCCAAGCAGGGAGAGCACGCGGAGGATCTGAGCTTAGGTGACCGCCTTAGTTTCCATGACGGGGTGGTGACCTTTTCTGCTGCTGATGTGTGACCTTGACCTGGCCCAGCCCCAAACCCAGCCCCATCTTTGCAGGAAGGGTCCTGCCTCTTGGGCCACACTGGGATTGGAGAGGCCCTGGTTTATATTGCCCCTGGGGGCTGGGAAGTGTCTGTCCCCAAGCTGGAGTTAACCTTTCTGGGAAAATGCCATCCTCGTCTGGTGTCTTAACATGCCCGGGAGACTGAACTGCAGAGCTCCGGTCTAATGTCACACAGTCAGGGGATAAAATATATATGTGCTAGATGCTGGGCATACATTATGAGTGAGACAGACAAGGTCCCTGCCCTCCTAGGGCAAATGGAGATGAAACAATGAAGTATTGAAGCAAAGTTGTGCTAATGACTAACAGAGGGGTCTGACCTGTGTGAGTGAGCTGGCAATAGTCAGGGAAAGTGCTTTTCAGCACCCTAGGCTGGTAGCTGGGACTCAGGTCAGTTCCATCAAAGCTTAATGGTGGGCTCCTCTGGGACTCCCAATGTGTGGGGAAGGAGCGTTGTCTCATGTCCCAGGTGGAGGGCATTGGGGTGTTGAGGGTTCAGCACCATGGTGTCCAGTCCCTTCACGGTACGGGGAGGAGACAGGGAGCCAGGAAGGGTGAGGGGCTTGTCTAGGGTCACCCAGCAGCAGTCAGGTACCCGGACTCGGGGGCCCAGTGCTCTTAGCCCTGCATCACCACCCCATTTCACTGGCCAGTGATGGGGAGACATTGAGGTGGTCCCCACTCACCCTCAAGGGACTCCCCTGGGGAAGCGAACCAAGACCACAGAGCCCATTGGCTGCACAGGGTATCTCAGGGAGCACAAATGGGTTCACGCAGGCACCTGAGACAGAGAATGGGAGGCTGGCAGGGCTGGGAGGGGAGCCGTTCTCCCCCTCTGGCCCCCTCGGAGCCTGAGGACACCTGCAGCTGGTGACCTGAGGGTAGGGCAAGCCCTGCACCTGCTGCTGGCCGAGCTTAGAGCACAGACCAAGGGAGTCTTGTTATTTGAATAAACTTTCCTTCTATCCGTCTAAAGGGTCCCTGGCATTCCAGCCTGGGATTGGGTTTCCTCTGACGCAGCAGCAAGCACATGAGTGGATTTTCATATTGGCTCATCTTTCTTGTTCTCTTCTCCCCCTTCTTTCCCTTCCTGGCTTTGAGAAGGCAGAATCCCCCCTCTCCAGTCCCGCTTGCTGAGAGGACCCTGCGAGCCAGAAGCTGCGGGCATGATCCACACATATGTGGGCGTGTGTGTGCACGTGTAAGTGTGCATATGTGTGTGAGTAGATGCATGTGTGTCAGTGTACATGCGTGTGGGTATGCACATGTGTGAATATGCATGTGAGTGCATGCATGTGGGCGTGCATGTGAGTGTGCATGCATGTGGGCGTACACATGTGTGTGAGTGGTGGGTGAGCAGGGGTCACGAGGCAGTTTGGGAAGAACCTGACTTGGACTTAGGCAAAGGATATTAGCAGTAGAGGATGCTTGGCTAATGAGATGTGTGGGGTTTGTGTATCCGAGTTCAGTCCTTTTCCACTGGGGTTGGGCCACAGTGACTCGCACTTATCAGCTGTTAGTTCTTATTGGAACAGAAGCTGGCATTTACTGGGCTCTTCTGGGGAGTCAGGCAGGGTGACAAGTGCGTCTCACATATCTTGTTTAGTCCTCACAACAACTCTTGGAGGTGGGTGTTCTTTGACTCTCCACCCTCTGCTTGCACACCTCCAGTGATGAGGCACTCCCTACCTCCCAGGGTCCCCTCTCCTTCTGGGCATCTGGGGCAGTTAAAAAGCCCTTGCTGGGATCCTGTCTGTCTTCTGTGCATGACTTGAGAATGGGCTCCGTTTGGCTAGGGCGTGGCTATGGCTGGGCTTCCCCAGCGTCTGTTTTCCAGGGAATTGTCCAACTGTAAGGTTTGGGGAGAGGAACGAAGTCCTCCCTCCTTTCCCCGAGCAGCCCCTGTGTGGTGCTCAGCCCATCACAGCTTCCTTCATCACATACCAAGCAAGTCCAAAACTTAATGTTGAAACCCTGGAGGTATTTTCATTAGCATCCATCTGGATGTCTTAGTCAATACAATAAGACAAGAGAAAAAAAGGGAGGTACAAATATAAGACAGCAGGAAAGCCCTCATGAAGTTCAGGAATTGGTGACAACAAAGCATTTTTGGTCTTTGGACTTCTCCACCCCCTAAGGCTGCCTACAGGAAGCAGAGCCTTGGAGAGACCAGCAACTTGGCCAGGGCCACACATGAGTTGGCGGCAGAGCTGGACGAGGACTCAGGTCCCTTGATTTTCCCAACCAGCATCTCTGGTGACGGATGCAGCAGCTAAGAGAGAGGCGGCAAGGCCAGAGTGTCCTCCTTGCCAGTGTTGCGGAGCAGGGGGGCCATGGTCTGCCGAGGTTCTCAGGTGTGCGGTTTCTTTGGATGTTGGCTTTCAGAAGTCTTCATTGATATTTCTCGCTCCACTTCCCCTTTCTGATGAACTAACCTGAGGGATGAGGGTTCAGAAAGATTGAACCTCCAGCGTGTCATCTTCTAATCTCATGACCCGCCAGCTGAGGGACCAGGGAGCTGCTGTTCCGGTCGCCCTTTTCTGGTCCCCATTGTGTGGCGTGAAACGTGGGACAGAGAAGTACTGTAAGCACTAATGAGAGATGCCACTGGGCACCCTGACCTTTCATGGCCTGGCCACTAATGCTGGGACAGATGGAGCTCCTTCGAGAGGTTCCATCACTGCCATTGATAACACCAGCCCACATTTGCCCAGGCTCTGTGGGTTTATTCATTTCATTGAATCCTTATGACACCCTGCAAGATGGGGGATTGTAAGGTTGCTGGTTCTTTTGTTTTTTTTTTTTTTGGAGGCGGAGTTTCGCTCTTGTTGCCCAGGCTGGAGTGCAATGGTGTGATCTCAGCTCACCGCAACCTCTGCCTCCAGGGTTCAAGCGATTCTCCCGCCTCAGCCTCCCGAGTAGCTGGGATTATAGGCACGCGCCACTACGCCCAGCTAATTTTGCATTTTTAGTAGAGACAGGGTTTCTCCATGTTGGTCAGGTTGGTCTTGAACTCCTGACCTCAGGTGATCCGCCCACCTTGACCTCCCAAAGGGCTGGGATTACAGGCGTGAGCCACCATGCCTGGCAGTTTGCTGCTTTTTTCTGTTGTTGTATTTTTTGAGATGGAGTTTTGCTCTGTTGCCCAGGCTGGAGTGCAGTGGTATGATCTCAGCTCACTACAACCTCTGCTTCCTAGGTTCAAGCGATTCTCCTTCCTCAACCTCCTGAGTAGCTGGGATTACAGGCACGCGCCACCACGCCTGGCTAATTTTTGTATTTTTAGTAGAGACGGGGTTTCACCATGTTGGCCAGGTTGGTCTCAAACTCCTGACCTTAGGTGACCTCCCAAAGTGCTGGGATTACAGGCATGGGCCACCACACCTGGCCAGGTTGCTGTTACTCCCATGTTACAGCTGAGGAAACAGAGGTTCAGAGAGAATTGAGCCACATGTTGCTCAAAGTCCTATAGCCAGCAAAGGGTGGAGTTAGGATTTGGACTGAGATCTTGTTCCAGAATTGACACTGCACTGTTGAAGGGTCATTCTTGACCTAGGACGTGCTGATAAATCTTTGTGGAATGGATTAACTCTTTCATGCATGTTGGAATCTTGGCCTTTCCCAGGTCTTCCGCTTGGCACACACTCCCTTCCCAGTGTCCTCCCTCCCCTAGCAGGGACTCTTTGTGTCTCAGCTGCTACCTCCCTCTGGGAGGCTTCCGTGACCCTATAGGCTGGGTCAGTCGCCTTCCTGGGCTCCTGTGACCTCCTGTGCTTCTCCCAGCTGGGGCTCCCAGTAATTGTAGTTTTTGTTGACAATCTGCCTCCCTCATTAGGGTACTCTCTCCTGAGTACCCAGTGGCCAGGATTGCTGAATGAATGAATGAGGGCAACGTGAACCCTTTCGTGCCCATCGTGATGAAGCCTCAGAGCCTCGCCTGACCTTGGTGACTCGCCCGACATCTGCCATTTTGTCTTGGCCTGCCCTGGCTGATGGAAGACATGGGATCTGGGCTGGGTCCTGCCCTCAGCCCTGCCCCAGTGGTTGTGACCTGTCTGATGGAGCAGGGCTGGGTGGTGACACTGGGGACATCTTGGGGGAAAGGCTCGACCACAGGCTCTTCCTGGATATCTCAAGGTCCAACTCCAGGCTGGATGCTAAGGGGAACATTGGTGGTGGGTTCTCAAATAGGCCCAGGGCAGGGATCCAGGCTCGGGGCGGGGGCACCTGCCAATGTGCACGAGCCACAGGAGAGCACCCTGGGTTCCCAGTCCAGCCTCGGCCCTGGATGTGGCTGAGAGAAGGGGTATGAGGAGCACCTGGGGACAGGCAGGTGGATGCTCCTCTGGGGCCTGGGGCAATTTTGACAGGTGGCTGGCTAAGACTCAGGCTCCTGTGGGGGTGGTGAGGATGACAAGAAAGGAATGAAGGCCGGGGACATTGCTGAGAAAAAGTCAACAGCAATGGGTGACTCTGTGTGAGGGGAAAGGAGGGTTGTGTCTACCCAATTACTGTCATAGATCAGCCTCCGCCTCGGCCGGGGGGCCCTCAGGACAGCAGCCTTGGGTGCCCACCCCCCGGAGTGGGGTCCTGCTCTGGGTGGCGCTGCTGCTGGGGGCCTCAGCACCCCCTGGGCTGCCCTCCCCAGTGAGGATCTGTGTTCCCAGACGGCAGGGATGCCTCATCCTGGGCTCCCAGAACAAGCCGCCACTGTGGGCTGTGGGCTGTGGGCTGGGGCCGCTGCCAGGCAGGCGGGGTCGGGGGCAGGAGGGGATGAGAGGGCTTTTGTTTCTTTCTGTTTGTGTCAAGATGGGAATCGACTTCCTCCCACCCAGGCGGCCTCGAGGTGTAAAGGAAAGGGCAGCCCCACTGGGCGGGTTTTTGGTCACCCGTTTTTTTGGGGGCATTTCTGTGGGCCTCCGCCTCAGCCCCGCCCTCTCCTCCCAGCCCTCCTGCCTCAAAGCTCACCCTTCCCCACCAGACCTGTTGTGGCCCAGCCCTGGTTAAATATTTGCCAACCGAGAAGCGTTTTCAAGGCAGCCTTGTGAAAAACCCCGGCTGAATCCTGGCTCTGTTGGGCCTGCCCTGCCTCGGTGATGAGACCCAGACGGCCTGTGCCCTCAGACTGTGTCCCAGCCCACCGTGGCCTCCCTGCTGACCTGTTTGGTGCCTGAGACTGGGTGCCCTAACACTTGTTCATCAAGCCCCACCCCGGGCCTGGCAGGAGCCGGGTGCCGGGGAGACAGCGGAGGGCATTCTCAGTCCGGGGAGCATCTCAGATGAGGCATTGACTGTGGTTGAGGGGAGTGCGGGGGAACAGGCCAGTGGCTTTGGGAGTGGAGGCCGGGAAGGCTGTGGAGACCTGGGAGGCCGGGACTTGTCTGGAGGGAGGGTTCTGAGGAGGTGGCACTTGAGCCTGGGGAGGAGAAAGAGGAGTTGGCCAGGCACAAGGAGTGGACGCTAGGAGGGCACTCTAGACATGGGACCCCAAGGCCAGAGGCCAGATGTCCTCCATTGAGGAGGAAGCTGAGGGGCTGAGGTTGGGTTCACTTGGGTTCGCTGGGTGTGAAAGCCCCGTTCACTTGTGTCTCCCCAAGCTGGTCTCAAAGGAGCTGGGACACTCACAGGGCAATGGGATCCTGGGCAGCTTTTCCCCATTTCCCCAGCCTCAGTTTCCCTATCTGTCCTAAAGATAGTTTGGACTTGATCTTGGAGGTCCCTTTCAGGGTCCAGTGGTCTGTTAGGGGTGTGTGGCTGGCCCATGAATGAGGCACAGAGCTAACTGTTACATGCATTAGCTCATGTTGCAATTATGATTATAATTATATGCAAATGGGGAACTGAAGAATAGTGTGATGGAGGAGAGGATGTGTGAGCAGGGCCTTGAAAGTCTGGCTAAGATTGTGAACTGTGGAATTGAAGGGAAGGGCGTTCCAGCCAGAGGGCGTTGCATGGATGAAGATGTGGAGGTAGGAAATGCACAACGGAGGCGAGAGATGCCCAGGGTGTGGGGATGGGAAGGAGAGCGGGGCTGAAGTTACGGATCTTGGATGTGATTCTGTGCAACATGCTTGTGGGCTTCAGTGTGCCAGGCCCGTGGTGACAGATTAGTCCACAGTCCCTGGGGCCATCAGAGCCCAGGGAGATCCTTTAGAAAGTGCTTCATGCAACCATCTTCCAGATCTTTCCACAGCCCGTGGAGTCTAGGTTCAGCCAGCCTGGGCTCACACCCCAGCTTGGATTTTGGCTCCCTGCTTGACAGCTGGCTGACCTGGGACAAGGCCCTGGACCTTCCAGCCTCTGTCTTGATGGCGGGTGATTCCCATACCGCTTCCTGCAGCTGTTGTCTGGGTCTATGTCAAATGTCATGAGGTGTCCCCAGCCAGCGTGACACCCATTAGCTTCGGGGTAGGGGGGCTCCCTAACTGTTCTGTGCCTTTTTGTTCCTGGCGTGGTGACAGAGCCTTCCTCCCTGGGCCATTTGGAGAGTCGAGAATGATCTCACACTGGAAGACCCTAGCTGAGGGCTGGCTCATGCAGAGTCACACGGCTGTCATTGTCGGGCCTTGGCGTGCTGAGGGATGCTGTCTTTATGGGAAGAGGTTTCTCCTTGTTAATAACTGGCCTCGGGGCCAGGCACAGTAGCTCACACCTGTAACCCCAGCACTTTGGGAGGCTGAGGCAGGTGGATCACCTGAGGTCAGGAGTTCCAAGCCAGCCTGGCCAACATGGTGAAACCCCATCTCTACTAAAAATACAAAAATTAGCCGGGTGTTATGGTGGACACTTGTAATCCCAGCTACTGGGGAGGCTGAGGCAGGAGAATTGCTTGAACCCGGGAGGCAGAGGTTACAGTGAGCCAAGATCGTGCCACTGCACTCCAGCCTGGGCAACAGAGCCAGACTCCGTCTCAAAAAAACAAAACAAAACAAAACAAAAGTGGCCTCAGGGAAGGGTGACCCAGCCAAGGGCCCCTTTAGGGCACCCGAGGCCAGCAGGGGGGGAAATGTCAGCCACCTCCCCAAGGAAGGACAGCGCAGTGTACATTTCCTCATCCCCAGGATCCAGCCAAGGGCCTGCTCGGATGTAAGCCTCTGTTTCCGTGGTGAGGAATCTCCGGGGTGTCTGGGGGCTTATTGCTTAGTGGCATGGTGGCTCTCTTTTGGGGGTGGATCTGGCCTGAGATGGTCACTTCTGGCCTGTCGCTGTGGGCTTCCCTTCCTTTTCCACTGTGTGTCAGGCCCTGCCTCAGGAGCAGGGGTGCTGCCTGTGGGAGCCACAGGAGGAACGGACCTTTACTCACCAGGAGACCAGCGGTGGGCGGCGGGAATAGGCGGAGAGCTCCCACCCAGCCTGGGGCTTTCAAGGGGGAAGACACACGGTGGCGCACTGAGGAGTGAGCTTGGCGGAAGACTGTATTCCGGACATGGGGAGCAGCCTCTGCAAGACCCTAGACGACTCGGGCCTGCGGGCATGGTGAGGAGTTCAGCTCCATCCCAGAGGCAGTAGGAGCTGTACCACTGGAAGGTTTCTGAGCCAGGAAGCTTTGGGCAACTCCCCTGTGGCCCCTGTGTGTGGGAAGGATCAGAGGCAGCCAGGATGGAGTAGGCAGGACTTTGGTGGCTGCGGCAGGCACAGGACGGGAGTGGCCTGGCTGGGGGGCAGTGACTAGAGGCACAGGCTGGGTGGCCACTTGACTGGCCCCTGGGCGCTGGGGAGCCTACCTCACCCTGTTGGGCTTATGCTAGGGGGCAGGTCGTGATGGGGGTGGGAATCCCATAGGCCCTGTTTCTCTCAGGCCCAGAAGGTGGGGGGTCCCAGGGATCTGCCATTGCACCCCTTCTTCCAGGGGTGGCTCATGGAGGGACCCTGAATCCATCTCTTGCCTTCTCTGGTATGGTTCCCCTTCTGGACAGGAATTGACTGGAGCGGAGACACTCAGCTGTCCTCCCCTTCCCTGGCCTGCCGGATTCTGGCTGCTGGCTCAGGCTCTTCTCGTGGATGGGCTGCTGGTCCCCCTCCTGCTGCTTGATGGAGCCTGTCATTACCCCTCCCACCCCCTGCTTCCCACCTGATTACAGGTCCTGAGCAAGAGCCCTGTGTCTGCCCTTCCCATGGAGGCCACCCACGGGCTGGTGCTGCGTGGAGGCCAGGATGAGATGGTTTTACCCAAACGTCGGTTCCCTGTTCTGAGTTCATGTCATTTACAAGCTGTGTGTCCCTGGAGAATTCGCTTAACCTCTCTGAGCCTCAGTGTTCTCCTCTGGGAAGTGGGGACAGTGCATGAAATAATGAGTGTGCATGTGCGGTGCTGTGCTGGGCACAGAGGTGGTGCTGACAAGTGGCTGCTGCTATTGTGTGTTGATTGTGACAGTAGATGGGGGACGAGTAGAAAGGCCCTGGGCGAGGCACTGGCCTATGCCAACCCAGCTCTGTTGGACGTGCTGTGTGGCCCTAGGAGAGTGTCACTACCTTTCTGGACCCCAGGCTCTCCCTGCTGTCCCAGGCACATGATGGAGATGGTGATGCTTTGGACAACTCTGAGACCTGGGAAAATGGAGTCCCTGCCCCATCTCTGCCTCTGCTGGTCCCTGGGCTCTGGGGTGGGTGGGGTCGGCGCCCCCCTCCTTCCCCCCCTCCCCATGCTGGACCTGCTCCCCGTGTCCTGGGAACCAGGCGGGCAGGTTTGAGCCCGCCCCACCCTACAGGGTGCTGCTACCTGCCTGGTTTCAGTCAGCAAACCTCTCAGCCCTGAAACCCTGAAACCGGGCCAGGCCTCGTGGGTGAGGTGTGTCCCTGGAGCCCACTGGAGAGACCAGATGAGCCAGGGATGGGTCTGGCATGGCGCCCTGGTTTGGGCCAAACCAGGGCTTGCGCCGGCGTGCAGCCCCCGTGGTGGACATGAGCTGGATGTGGTCACAGCTGGAGATGACCCTCTTCCTCTTGGACCCACCATCCATGTGGAACAGGGTTTCAGGCTTAGGCACCAGGTCGGGACCAAGGTGCAGATCCTACCTCTGCCTCTTCTCAGCAGCGTGATTTGGCAGAGGAACCCAGTTCTCGGTCACCTGATCTGAAATGTTCTGCCAGTACCAATACCACCTGGCCCGAGGTTGAGCTGAAGAATCGGGGGCATGGGTCCAAGTAAAATGCTTAGCACAGGTGCGGTACAGGGTGGCTTTGGGGAGCGTCATGAGAAGGCAAAGAAGGAACTCCTCAGCTTGGCATTTGAGGCCCTCCGGGATGCGCCTTTTTCGGTCGATTTTCTGAGAGCCCCTGTACTCCTTCTTCCATTCTCAGCTCAGCAAGCCCCTCTTCTGTAGCCTCAGTTCCCCCATCTGCACAGTTAGTCTGGTACCCTATCCCCCAGCTCCTCAAGCCTCCAGGCCGCCCTGGGGCTTCCCCAGTTCTTGCCCAGTCTCACTATCTGCACAGGAAGTAGCGTGGTCCTTAACGTTGTCAGTTTGGAAAATCAGAGATTAATTAACGTTCTGGCTGCCTTGGCTGCTGTTGGCGCTGGTCCCGGGGTGGGCCAGGCTGCATGCTCAGCCTGTTTCGAGGGCCTCACTGTGGGTTAGAGGAACCTTGACAAGAGGCATTTCTTAGGAGCCCCCATTGGTGACGTGCCCCCTTCTTGCCAGGGTAAAGGGCTTCACGCTCAGTAGCCTGTTTGTCCTGTCATAACCTAGATATGGCAGATACTGTTGTGCCATTTTGCAGAGGGGAAAATAAGGGCTCAGAGAGGGGAAGTGCCTTGGCCAAGGCCATACAGCTCATAGGTGGCAGAGCTGGGACTTGAACCCAGAGCCCGTGTGTCCATGTAGAAATGGTGCCTTGTTTGCAGGTGGTGGGGGTGCCTAGTCCTCCCCCTAGTCCTTCTGTCTGGCCCAAGGGGGCTGTGATCAGCTGCTGGTCAGAGCTGACTCACCAGCAGCTCGCAGGAGGTGCTGAGGCCAGCATCCCGGTCAGTTCCTGGGGCCAGGGCAGCACTGATTAGATTGTCGTTGAGATTTTTGGTCAGCTGAGCTGATGGGGACCCACCCTCCCATTTTAAAGGTAGGAAAATTAGGGCCCAGTAAGGATGAAGCAGTAAGGCTCCAGTGGGTCTGGTGATTCTCCACCAGCTCCGACCCGACGGGGGCCAGTGGAGCTGGAAACCCTAGATCTCAGTCCCGGCTCTGACACCTGCCAGCTGTGGCCTCGGGAAAGTCACTTTGCCCTCTGAGCCTCGGTTTCCTCATGTGTAAAATGAGGAGAGTAAAGCTTTGTGTTGCCTCCTTCTTGGGATCAGGCAAGAACCCAGCAAGAGAATGGAAAACCAGGGCTTTGAAAACAGCACTGTGGGTCCTCATGAGGGGGAGGAATGAGAGGCTTTGTGGGGTGGGGATCTGTGCAGGCTTTGCTGGGAGACAAGGTCCAAAACCCACCTCTTTCCTTTCCAGGCTGTGTGTCTCTGAGCCTCACTTTCTTTCTTCCTTTCTTTTTTCTTTTTTTTGACTGACCCAAATTAGATCTTTATTGTATTTTTCTACATATCTATCATTCCCAAAAGCTCAGTCAGCTCGATCTTTAATTTTTCTTACTATGAGATATCTAATACACAGTTTTTGTATAAATTAGCCATTTTAAGTATATAGTGAATTCCAGATGTGATGACAACTCACAACTGCATTTCTTTCTTTCTTTTTTTTTTTTTTTTGAGACGGTGTCTCACTGTGTCTCCCAGGCTAGAGTACAATGGTGCAATCTCAGCTCACTGCAGCCCCTGCCTCCCGGGTTCAAGCAATTATCCTGCCTCAGTCTGCTGAGTAGCTGGGATTACAGGCACCTGCCACCATGCCTGGCTATTTTTTGTATTTTTAGTACAGACGGGGTTTCACCATGTTGGCCAGGCTGGTCTTGAACTCCTGACCTCAAGTGATCCGCCTGCCTCGGCCTCCCAAAGTGCTGGGATTATAGGCGTGAGCCACCGCGCCTGGCCACACAACTGCGTTTCCTTTTTTTTTTTTTTTTCTTTGAGATGGAGTCTCGTTCTGTCGCCCAGGCTGGAGTGCAGTGGCGCGATCTCGGCTCACTGCAACCTCTGCCTCTCAGGTTCAAGTGATTCTCCTGCCTCAGCCTCCTGAGTAGCTGGGGTTACAGGCGCGCACCACCACGCCCGGCTGCACCACTGTGTTTCTAAATAGCCATATGACACTGAGTGCTTCCTGGGTGGCAGCTGCTGTGTTTAGCCGGAGTCTCACTTTTCTTCTCTGTCAGATGGGATGCTAATACCTGTTGGAATTAAACAGGCTGTGGGCCATGCAGTAAGTTGTCGGTGGCTAGGCATCTATCCCTGGCAAACTCTGGGGATCCAGGGGCAGAGTTAGGAGGACTGGCTTGTGAGGGGGTCCTTCTCAGTCACCCTCAACAGCCTGATAGGGTGCAGCCCTGGGAGACAGGATTCCAGTCATATAGGGAGCAGAGCCCCTCTAAGATCCAGAGCACCCCCTTATTCAACCAACTTGCTAAAAGGCTTGACTCTCAGCTCCACAACAAACCCACAAGTGTGTGTTGTGAGTTTTGCCCTGGACCTGCATCCCCAAAAGTGGCCTCTTCAGAGGTGGATGCAGCCCAGTACCCATGGAGACACCACGTGGAGACAGAGGCCTGGGATGGGAGTGGCTCCCTGAGGTCCCTGGGCACAGACCAGGACTCAGCTCCACTCCCAGAATTCACACGCTGGCCTCTTGGGCTAAGAAGGGAACCAGGACCTCTACAGGCAGGAGCCTTTTGTGACAGCCTCTGCGAGGGGCCTCAGCAGGTTTTGTGGACTGACAGGGTGGCCTTTCCTGAGCCGTTTAATTGTTCCGAGCCTCGGTTCATATAGCTGTAAAGTGGGGGTTGTAGTTCCCTGTAGTTCATACAGCTGTAAAGTGTTCTCTCGGTTCATACAGCTGTAAAGTGGGGTTGTAGTTCCCTGTACTCACCTCTGGGCCATTTGAAGAATGGTGTGTGTTGGGGCAAAGAACAGGTGGGCGCTGTGTCTGATGGGCGTGGGCTTACCTCCTGCTGGCAGAAGGCGAAAAGGGGCAACCAATGGCTCCGGGCGCCAGCAGAGGCTGAGGGTTACACCAGGGGATCCCAGCCACAGTCAGGCGGGACCCCCCATCACACAGGGCCCTGCTGTCCCCCTTGGCTCCCCCGCGTCTGTGATCTTTGCTTGTGGAAGCCCTCCCATCATCATCATTATTATTTTGTGATTCTTGTCCCGGTTCTTCAGAAAACAAATCTTTACTGGATTATTTCAAACTATAAACGTTACACTGCTAATAAACATTTCAAACAGTCTCTTATGACTGCTGTTCTCAGCTGAGCACTGTGGTGATTAGCAGTGACGTTTATGGAGGCCTGGAGCTGAGCACCTCAACGCTGTCCGGTCCTGCAGACCTCAGAGCTCAGGAATGGCTTTGGAGAGGCCCATTTACAAGTGAAGAATGTGAAGCTCTGAGATCCGGACGCTTGCAGGGCTGGCATATGGCAGGGCGGGGACTCTGGCCCTGACTTCAAGCTCCTCACCAGGAGGCCGGGCACCTGGGGCCGCAGGGCAGGCTCCGTGAGTCCTGGCCCACTCCATCCTCTGCCTTCTCACCCAGCGGCACCTGGGGCTGAGTCAGTGCAGGCAGGCAGAATGGATGAGAAAATGTGGAAGGTGACGAAGCTGGCACACACCTTCAGACTGCCCCACTCCAGGCTCTCTGTAGCTCACAGAAGCGAGTGATCCTACCACCAGCTTATGCCTAACAGTTCCTGGACCCAGGACCTGCGGGCCAGCCCTGCCTCTGCAGATGGGGGCACAGCCTGTTTCTTCTGTGCCCTCTAAGGGGTGGTAGGGGGCCCGTGGGGCCCTGTAGACAGTAGCCAGAGCCAGGACCAGGAGGGTGGCATGCAGCTGGCTATGGCTCGAACCTGATTGCCTCCGTCTGGCTGTGTGACCTCAGCTGAGCTGCTCACCCTCTCTGGCTCACATTCCCCTAACAGGGTGGTAAGTCTGAGTGTTGGAGACCCTGTCCAACATCTGCCCCAAATCCGTGGCATGTGGTGTCTCCAGAGGCTGTGGCAGGAAATGGGGAGAGCTGCTGTGGGCAAGTGTGGAGAAAAGAAGGGTACCCAGGCTCAGGACCCTAACAGACACCCAGGCCGGTACGTGGCATGGGAATTTGGGTTGTCAAATCCTGAAGCGACAATGCCGGGGGAGAGCCACTGCAGGGAGCAAGAAGGAAAAGTGGGGTACTGGGTGGGGCCTGCCTGAGCTGCAGTCCCAGAGCTCAGCAGGTGAGGCCGTGGCCAGGCTGGGTCCTCTGGTTGAGCCCCCACCAGGGCTGTGGTGCCCGCCTGGGTCCTCTTCCAGCAGGGTCCAGCCAGGAAGGCCCCTGGAAGCCTTTTGTCCAGGCTGGTCCCCTCCGAGTGCTGCTGGCCTTTTGGGTCCCTCTGGCCTCCACACCTGGAGCCCCTGGCACCCGAGTCCTCATCTTCTACGTCTCTGGGTTACTTCCTCTGTACAAAGCACGTGGCGGTTCCTTCCATGCTGGCTGAGGACATCTCTCAAGAATGTGCTCGGGCTACTCCTGCCAAGAAGCTATCCGTGGCCGTTTCCCATGGTCCTCCCTTTCCAGCTCTCCCTTGGTTGCCACCCTTCTTCTGAGCGGGGCCGGCTTCCCGGTGCTGCCTGGGCGCCATCCTTAAGGTCCATAACCCCTTGCTAATGCCGTCCCCCTACCTCCAGCGTGGTGCTCCCTCAGTATCCCTCCGATGACTGCCCCACGGCCTTCCCTTGTTTGGACTTAGTAACTATTTGGCTGCTGGACCAACCCCCCCACTCTTCTTACCCTCGACGACATCTGCTTGTGCCAGGCCCGGTGCCCAGGATCCAGTGGTGAGCAAAAGGAGACCAGACCCCCCCAGCAGAGTTCCCGGCCTCCCTACCCGACCTGTTTGGCGCCTGAGTTCTGAGAGCAAGCCTGGGTGGTGAGCGATTCTGGCTCCACCTGGGGCCAACGTGGCAAACCTAGAGGGAACTGCATCCTGGATCCCTGACCCTTGCCTGGGTCCCCTCAGCCCAAGGCCTGGGCCTGTGGGCAGCACTGCACTGGCCCAGAGACCTGACCTTCAGCCTTGACCTTCAGCTCCCAGCCTGACAGGCAGCGGGTCCCCACACTCCCATGTCTCCCTTCCTCAGAGCTTCCTGCAGCTTCCTCTCCGGTCCATAGCCCTGCCCAACTTGGGCCTCAATTGTCCCTCGATGGGACATGCTGGGCCTTCTCCTGGCTCAGTCTTGCCCTCTTTTGTCCTCCCCAGCCCAGCCCAGGGGCCTTTCTGAACCCAGCTCCTCCTTGCCTGGACTCCATATCTGGACTGTGCTGTCCGGGCAGCTGAGCATAGGCTGCGGTCCGGCAGACCTGGGTTCGAGTCCTCACAGCAATGGCAGCTCCCTCCAGGGCCTGGCTCCCTGAGGGCCACAGTGGCAGACTCCAGCCCTTTGGGATCTGTCTGCGGGCTGGGTGCACTGGGGCTGGCTGGGGGCCCTGGAGCCATGGCCAAAGGACGACCCCTGAGACCTGCAGGCCCAAGCCTGCCCATCCTGCCGGCCACATTGATAGAATGCCCACGGGGTGTGTGGCTTAACTCTTCATCCCTGAAATAGGAAGACAACAGCAATGGCCCCCTGGGGTTCTCACGGAGGTTCTCTGGGTTCACAAACGTAAAACCTGCTGTAGCACGGTGGCCGTGCCGATGACAACCATGGCACCGATGTTATTGTCAGCTTCCATCCTGTTTTCCTATTAGCCCCAATGTGTGACTCTCTTCCACCGGCCCCCTCTGCCTCATCGTTTTTCAAAACGATTCCCATGGTCTCCGAGAGAGCTCTGGTTGTTTATGGTTTTTAAAAAATAGGCATTCAAAGCAAATTCCTCATTCGTTCTCCCCTTCCTACCCCCAAACTGGAATCTGAACGGACATGACCTCATTCCAGGAAACGGGAGCACAGGGAGGGACAGGGCCTGTGGAGAGGGGGTGGGGGCTGTCTCCCCACCCCCATCACCGAGGCAGGGCCCAGGATGTGGGCAGACACGCAGGAAGGTCACGTGCCTGGGACCCTGGGCATGAGCTGTGAGGCCCGGCGTGTGGCATGCCCTCTCAGCCCTCCTCCCAGGCCACCACCTCCTGGCGGGGACCCAGGACTGCATCCCAGCTCCACCACTCACTGGCTGTGTGACCTTATGCCAGTGACTTAACCTCCCAGGGCCTCAGTTACCTCCTCTGTAAAGTGGGGATAACAGTTTCTCCCTCACAGAGCTACAGAGAGGATGGAATGAAATGTCATCCTAACCAGGTGCCCTCCGTACCTGGAGACTGGCCACGGGAGGGGCAGGGTCCTGCCAGCTCCTCTTTTGAGAAAGGACCAGGGCTTTAAAACCTGGAATCCAAGACTGTCAGAGATGGCAGGGCTTGTCCATCATTAAATCCAGCCTCTCAGTGCATGGGGGGAAGCCGAGGCCCAGAGAGGGGAGCCGCACAGCGGGCCAGCACAAATCCCAGTCGGGGCGCGAGCTGCAGCTTCTTAGGACAAGGAAGCCTCTCCCCTCATGGGTCTGAGACGCTCTCTGGGCCTCCTTCTTCATCTGAACATGGGGACGCCCAGGAGCACAGGTGCTGAGCCTGATGTGGCCTGGGCCTGCCCTCAAGGCCATAGCACTCACCTGTATTCAGAAACCACGCAGAAGACGGGCGCAAATGGCCAGTGAAAGCACAAAGGTTGTTCACTTGGTAGAGGCATTAATTTTAGACTGTTTATTTTTTTATTATGAAAGGAATCATGATTGTAAAATAATTCGAATGCTATAAAAGGGAATAAACAGAAAATGACGTTCACTCTGCACTCCCCACTCCCACACCAGAGGTCCTGCCTTCCCAGCCTGGCATGCTGCCTTCCAGACCTCCTCCACGCACCCAAGCCTGAGTAATCTATATGCACAAATAGGAGGCGTTTTGGTTTTGTTATGTGTGTGTTGAGACAGGGTCTTGCTCTGTCGCCCAGGCTGGAGTGCAGTGGCGTGATCATGGCTCACTCAGCCTCGACCTCCCTGGGCTTAAGTGACCTTCCCACCTCAGCCTCCTGAATAGCTGGGACTACAGGCACACGCCACCACACCTAATTTTTTTTTTTTTTTTAAGATAGAGTCTTGCTCTGTCGCCCAGGATGGGGTGCAGTGGTACGATCTGGATTCACTGCAACCTCTGCCTCCCGGGTTCAAGTGATTCTCCTGCCTCAGCCTCCTGAGTAGCTGGGATTACAGGCGCCCGCCACCATGCCTGGCTAATTTTTCTGTTTTTAGTAGAGACGGGGTTTTGCCATGTTGGCCAGGCTGGTCTCGAACTCCTGACCTCAGGTGATCTGTCTACCTTGTCCTCCCAAAGTGCTGGGATCACAGGTGTGAACCACCACGCCTGACCAAACTTTTGTATTTTTTGTAGAGATGGGGTCTTGCTGTGTTGCTCAGGCTGGTCTCAAACTCCTGGGTTCAAGCGAGCCACCTGCCTTAGTTTCCCAAAGTGCTGGGATTATAGGTATGAGCCACTGCACCTGGCCAGAAGGAGTTTTTTTTTTTAATGAGATGATAATCAACAGGTGACTCTGTCACTTGCTTTCTTTCCTTAATGGAGTATGAGCCCTTTCCTTTTGTTGGCACCTATCCAGATAGGTCCCGCCATCTTTTTAAAAAAAAATTTAATTTAATTTAATTTAATTTTGTTTTATTTTTATTTATTTATTTTTTTGTATGGAGTCTTGCTCTGTCGCCTAGGCTGGAGTGCAATGGCACAATCTCGACTCACTGAAACCTCCACCTTCCACCAAACTTCCAGGTTCAAGCGATTCTCCTGCCTCAGCCTCCTGAGTAGCTGGGCTTATAGGTGCCTGCCACCATGTCCGGCTGATTTTTGTATTTTTAGTAGAGACCAGGTTTCGCCATGTTGGCCAGGCTGGTCTTGAACTCCTGACCTCCGGTGATCCACCCGCTTTGGCCTTGAAAAGTGCTGGGAGCCACCATGCCTGCCCCCCTCCATCTTTTTACTTTTTACTGTCCTGGGTGAACCGACGTATCCCTAGAGATTACATTCAGCTGCTCCCGCTATGGCCTCAGTGCATATTCGCCTTTGTGTCCTCCTGCGCATTGTTCTATGGGGTAGATTCTTAGAGGTGGGAGCATCCAAGAACAGGACACCCACCCTCTGAAATGGCTGTCCCCATTCCCGGCACCCCCAGCTCTGAGTGACACGGCCTGTTTGTGCATGTCCCCACCAGCAGGGACTAGAGGAAATGGAGTCTTGGTTCTATTTGCATTTGTTTGATTCTCTGTCTGTGGCCATTGCCCGCTTTCCCATCTGGAGGTTCACCCTTTCCAAGGCAGTTGGTTTTCACAGGAAACGCGGGGCTCTGGCCAGAAATGCAGCACAGATGAGCGCGAGGAGCCTGTGCAAACAATTCCACAAGCGGGAACTTGGGGCTTTGCAGCCACTCCTGCCTAGGGGAAGGATCGCGATGCCTCAGCATCGCTGAGGACCTCACGCTCCTGTTTGTCCTTCTCTTCCAGAAAAAACCGGGAAGATCCTGACGGAGTTCCTCCAGTTCTATGAAGACCAGTATGGCGTGGCTCTCTTCAACAGCATGCGCCATGAGATCGAGGGCACGGGGCTGCCGCAGGCCCAGCTGCTCTGGCGCAAGGTGAGACGTGCTGGGAGGGCTCGGGTGGGTTCTGCTCCTTCTTGCCATGTGGCTTCAAGGGAGTAACTTTACTTTTCTGGGCCTCAGTTTCCCATTGTTACTCTGATGGCCTCTAAGAGTCCCCCCAGCTTCTTTTTTTTTTAAATTAATTATTATTTTTTCTTTTTTGAGACAGTCTCGCTTTGTCACTCAGGCTGGAGTGCAGTGGCGCGATCTCAGCTCACTGCAACCTCCGCCTCTCAGGTTCAAGGCATTCTGCTGCCTCAGCCTCCCGAGTAGCTGGGACTACAGGTGTGCACCACCACACCCGGCTAAATTTTTGTATTTTTAGTAGAGACGGGGTTTCACCATGTTGGCCAGGCTGGTCTCAAACTCCTGACCTCAAGTCATCTGACCGCTTCAGCCTCCCAAAATGCTGGGATTACAGGCAGGTGTGAGCCATCATGTCTGGCTTATTAATTTTTTTTTTTTTGAGACTGGGTCTTGCTGTTGCCCAGGCTGGAGTGCAGTGGCTCAATCATGGCTCACTGCAGCCTCAACCTTCCTGGCTCAGGTGATCCTTCCACCTCAGTCTCTCCAGTTCCTGGGACTACAGGTGCACACCATCACTCTAGGCTAATTTTTGCATTTTTTGTAGAGATGGGGTTTTGCTGTGTTGCCCAGGCAGGTCTCAAACTCCTGGGCTCGAGTGATCCTCCAGCCTCAGCTCCCCAAAAGTGCTGGGATTACAGGCGTGAGCCACCATGCCTAGCCTCCTTCCCACTTCTCAATAGGTAGGTAACCCAGGTCATGTTGTTGAGACCCCTTCAGTCACCGTGGGTGACTCCTCCCAGCTCACCTCCTCCACCATCAGAGCTGGGGCTCTAGAGTCTTGATAGTCTCCAGTTCAAGGCAAGCTCTTCCACTAAGAGCCTCAGTTTACTCATCTGTCAAATGGGATGAGAACGTCTCCTTCACAGGGTGGTTGTGCCTGAAGCAGGGAAGGCGCTGTCACTGGCCTCATCATGATCTGCTATGATATAGATAGTAGGATGCTGTTTGCTAAGGAAATATTTGTTGAGTGAGGGATTAGAAGCTTCCTGGCTCCAGCCTGAGGGTCAGTATGGGCCAGAGGATGCTGGCAAAGCCTTCTGGGAAGAGGAACCTGTGATTGACTCGGACATGGGGCTGGGGGCGGGACTCAAGAGACCCTCCCACCTTGGCCTCCCAAAGTGCTGGGATTACAGGCCTGAGCTGCCGCACCTGGCCAAGGCTGAGCCTTTAAGTGGCTCGTTCAGGATGGCAGAGGCAGGGCCAGCCCAGGGCCCTTTCTGCTGTGACTGCAGCCCACCTGGTGGAGGGAGGTCAGGACCTGTGTCGGAGCTGCTCAGAGCATCACCTTTGCTTTTGGACCCAGAAAAGGTTGCCTCTTCCCCTGTGTCTTGGTAACCTCTTGACCCTGTGGCAGCAGAGCGGCAGAGGGGCCCGGCTGTGGCCTGGCCGGGGTGTCTGGCAGGTGCGTATCTGTGTGGTAGGTAAAGGAAAGAAAAGGAGGCCTTGGACGCAGCCCAGGTGAGTGGGGCCAGAATGGCTCCCCTGTCTGGAAAGAAATATCATGGGCAGCCCAAGTCCCTGTAATCCAAGACAAGTGGGCTCTGGCTGAGGGCGTGAAGCATTTCCTCTGTGTGAGGCCTCATTTAAGTCTGGGGAGGCAGGAGTGCACATTTATTGTAGAAAAATAGCAACATGTGAGCAAGGAGAGTGAAATGAAACCACTCACCCACAATCCCTGAAAAGCAGTATTTTTGGTCTCATTTTGCCACTCAGGAAACCGACCATCACAATGCAGAGTTACGATAACATCATAATACTAGAAATAATAATATTAATCACCAGTGGTGATCAAAACAACAGTGGTTTTTATTAGAAACAATAATAGAATACAAATAAAATAAAGTGATAATGATAAAATAGTAATACAATAGAAATAAGAATAATAAAACAGCAGTTGTCTTTTTGTTTTTTACTTTTTTGAGACGGAGTCTCACTCTGGTGCCTGGGCTGGAGTACAGTAGCACAATCTTGGCTCACTTCAACCTCCACCTCCCGGGTTCAAGTGATTCTCATACCTCAGCCTCCCCACTAGCTGGGATTACAGGCATCCACCACCACACCCGGCTAATTTTTTATATTTTTAGTAGAGACAGGGTTTCACCAAGTTGGCCAGGCTGGTCTGGAACTCCTGACCTTAGGTGATCCACCTGCCTCGGCCTCCCAGAGTGGTAGGATTACAGGCGTGTGAGCCACAGTGCCCGGCTAAAACAGCAGTTGTCTGGTGCCTGTACTGTTTGCTCAGCCTGCTGGCCCCACTCTGAGGGAGGGGCTATGATGATGCCCGCATCACAGATGTGGACATTGAGGCTCAGAGATGCGAAGCTGCTTGTCCAGGCTCTGGCAGTGGGTGGTGGTGCCGAGACAGGAGTCCTGGTTGTCTGACCTTGGGGCCGGTGCTCTCTCTGACCGAGGCACTAGAGAGCTTTGCAGAGTCTAGAATATTTTGCCTGGGCTGTCGAGTTCTGTTTCGCTTCCTGCAGGCCTTCCCATCGAACACGACTCTGCCATTTGAAAGTCTTAAAAATAAAACGCAAACCCACAGCCAGCCACCCATTGCGAGCTCCCCGGGATCTGGGGGTGGACTGGGTGGTGGGGGTTGTTGAGCCTGCCTGGGCCATAAGCCTGCTTCTGCACAGCCTCCTGCTGGGACTGGCCCTGTCCCTGAGTGCCCGTCCCTGTGTCCTGGGGCTCCTGCCCTAAGCAGGGGTGAGACGAAAACCAGAGACCTTTTGCTAGGGTGTTATGAGAGCTCTGTCTGCTCTTTCTAGAAAAGACAGGGATTTGAGCTTGGTGTGGGCGGTTTATATATAGACCACTGGATATAGACCGCTGAGGGCAGCTCTGCGACTTGGGCAAAGCCCACTTTGTGTGGGGGTGGAGGGAGTGGTAGGGGAACCATTTTCTTTTCCTGTAAATATTTTTATCCCCGGTAGGAAGAAGCCTGCAGGTCCTATTGTGTGAGCACAATGGGCTCTCCTTCTCCACGAGCGTTTTGTGTTTCCCCTTGAAGAGTGGCAGGGAGGGAGCTGCGGACAGGGGGACACGGTGAAGGGGGCAGAGGGTCAAGAGGAGACCGGGCTGCAGGGATGTGCCAGGGCAGAGCCAGGAAGTCAGGAAGGCGCAGGCACGATGGCCATCACCCTTTCCCCGTAACTGCATCTGAGAAATGTTTCTTTTTGCAAAATGCACCTTATTTATTGTAGAACAAATAGAATTTGCAGAGGAACACTGTACTCCCCCGGGTTCCCTCCCATCCAAGATGATCCCTCTCCCATTGTGGCCTATCTCCTTCCAGAAGCTTCCTGGAGCTTGTCTGCTCAGGACGCCTTGCACCTGGCCATAGCTTCCGCTTGGGCCCCCAACCCTGGTTTAAAGATCTCCCTTCTTCCCCATCCCCAGATAAGTCAGTCCCTGAGGATGGGAGGCCGTCAGAGACGCTGAGTCCTACCAGTAGTGGTCATGGTGGTCCTGTGTATTATGCACCTGCCTGTCAGGTGCCAACTCTTACTGTTCCCATTTTACAGATGAGGAAACCGATGCTCAAACTGACGAGACACGCTGTGAGTCAGCCAGAGCTAGGGCTTTGTAGGAAAGTCTGGGCGTTTCTGTAGCCCACGTAGGTCACCAGCCTGCCAGGACGTAGGTCAGACATCAAACACCCCCAGACAGAGGCCTCCTCCATCCCCACCCAGATTTAGGGAGGCGTCTCATCAGCCATCAGAGCTGAGAGGCTCTCTGGAGCCACCTTGTTCAAGTTGTCATTGCCCTGAGGGGAAACGGAAGCCTAGAGCCAGGGAGAGACTTGCCCAGGTACTGGGGACCTCGCAGTCCTGTCCTGTGGGTGTGTCCCCTGTCCCTGGAGTGACCGTGGGGCACCAGTGCCGCAGCTGTAGGTGGGTGGAGAGCAGCCATCTCCCCAGACCCTTCCAAGGTAGCTGTGACTGCCCAAGGCTGGGATGGAGAGGGAGGGCCTGGCTGTGACCGGGCCCTGCATCAGTGCCTGTCCTGGGTTCAAGTCCTGGCATCACCACCCTGCCTGGACCCTGGGTGAGCCCCTCCATGGCTCTGAGCCTCCCTCCTCATCTGCAGAATGGATGAGATGCAGCCCGGCCCCAGAGGCCTTGGGAGGACTCGGGGAGATCCAAAATGGAGGACGTGCTAGGCAGGGGGTGCGCACACAGGCTCTGCTGGGCGGTCAGCTTCATGGGGAGCACCACCTCCCTGGACCTGGGCCTCACTCCCCGCCCCCTCCTGCCCACAGGTGCCACTGGACGAGCGCATCATCTTCTCGGGGAACCTCTTCCAGTACCAGGAGGACAGCAAGAAGTGGAGGAACCGCTTCAGCCTCGTGCCCCACAATTATGGGCTGGTGCTCTACGACAACAAAGTGGTGAGGCCTGGCCCGGGTGCCGCACTGAGCTCCACGCTTTCGCCATGTGTGCCCCTCCCCCACTCGGAAACTTAGGCCCCAGATGCCACCGGCACAGCCTGCACGCAGTCACCAGGGCCAGAGCACAACCTCGGCCCCTCCCCTCCCCCAAACCGTGGGCTGCCCTGGGTGCCCTCTCCAGATGGCAGCTCATTCTTCATCTCAGGAATATCGCTGACTCCTTCTGTCCCTTATAACCAACTGTCACTCACTCCTCCCCATCCCTCCTAATCTCTCTACAGTTCCTCTGGCTCCAGGGCGTTCCTCCTGCCACCTCCTTCCTCACTGGGCTTCCTGCCTCTCCTCTGACCCCTCCCATCCTCATAGGCACAGTGAGCTGTTGGAGGCACAATCTGGCCATTCCTTGCCCCGGCTTGCCCCTG
This sequence comes from Mandrillus leucophaeus, assembly GCF_000951045.1. Taxonomy (NCBI): domain Eukaryota; kingdom Metazoa; phylum Chordata; class Mammalia; order Primates; family Cercopithecidae; genus Mandrillus; species Mandrillus leucophaeus. The sequence continues at coordinate 1,855,213 of NW_012099098.1, forward strand.
CCCTACAGTGGGTAGGTGTCTGAGAAGGACATCCTATGGGAGCATTGTGCCTTATCTTTTCCCCGAGCCCTTGGGGAAGCCCTACCTGGTTGAGCCACAGACCTGATTTCTTCAATTGTTCATTTCTCCAGAGCAGCCAGAAGGACAGGCCTGTGCCCTGTATTTCAGGGAAGATCAATGTGACAGCAACATAAAGTCAAGAACAACCTCATGCCCCAGAGTAGTGGTTCTCAACTGGTAGCACGTCCGAATCACCTGAAGGGCTTGCTGAAAGATGCATTGCTGGGCTTTCCTCCAGAGTTTGGATCAGGTCTGGGGTGGAGCTAAGATTTGCATTTCTTTTTTTGCATTTTTTTTTTTTTGAGACGAAGTCTAGCTCTGTCACCAGGCTGGAGCGCAGTGGCGCCATCTTGGCTCCCTGCAACCTCCACCTCCCTGGTTCAAGCGATTCTCCTGCCTCAGCCTCCCGAGTAGCTGGGACTACAGGCATGCGCCACCATGCGCAGCTAATTTTTGTATTTTTAGTAGAGACTGGGTTTTACCATGTTGGCCAGGATGGTCTTGATCTCCTGACCTCATGATCTGCCCTCCTCAGCCTCCCAAAGTGCTGAGATTACAGGCATGAGCCACCGTGCCCGGCCTGTAAAGATTTGCATTTCTAATAAATTCTAGGGTGGTATTGAATATCAGAGACCATGTTTTGCAAATCAGCACCCTACAGGTTCTGAGCTACTTTCAGAAACTGTGTTGTATAGTGACACCTAGTGGCAGGGAGTAGCATAGTAGCCCTGCTGTATGAGCTATTCCATCAGAATTGCTTTCCCCACTGCTACTGGTGTAAGTTTCTAGACCTAATTCTCCTCTAGAGGACACTTGTGTGGTGCTCAGAACCTAGGAAGTTGGTGGGGGTAGTTCAGGGTAATGGTCAAATACCCCAGGCTCCAGAGACAGATAGCCCTAGTTCATGTCCTAGGTCTGCTACTTTCCAGCTGTATGAAGTTGTGGGTGATCCACTTTTTGGATTGGGAAAATTCTGTGAAATGAAGCATGCAATGCCCTTAGCACAGGGCCTGATATGTAAGAAATGCTCAACTAGTGGAGCTGCTGGGAACAGAGGTAATAGCAGCAGTAGCAACAGTAAGAACCACCACCTCGACCAAGCTCGCTGAGTCCTTGTGGTGTGCCAGGCACTGCAGATTATCTCACTCGATCCTCACATGGCTCTGTGAGGCAGGAATGGTTATTACCCTGGTTTTGTTTTTATTTTAAAATGTTTTCCCCATCCTGAATATTCTTGATTCCCTAGTCTTATAGATGAAGAAGCTGAAGCTTAGGCATTTAAGGAACTTTATCCTCAGCATCACATAGACACTACCCAGTGAAGCCAGGAATTGAGCCCAGAGCCAGGGTCTAGGTTGTTATGGATGCCACACTGCTCCAGTCACCATGACAGTGACATTCTCCCCTCTGTTCCTCTCTTGCCTCCTCTTCTTCCTTCCCCTCTCCTCCCCACTTGGGGCCACACTGAGTAGGGCCTTGAAGCCAGGTGGGATTTGGGCTTGGCCACACCCTTAACCCTTAGGGACCATCTCTCTTGCCTCCCTCAGGCCTATGAGCGGCAGGTCCCACCACGAGCTGTCATCAACAGTGCAGGCTACAAAATCCTCACTTCTGTGGACCAATACCTGGAGCTCATTGGCAACTCCTTACCAGGTAAAGGAGCGCCCACCCCAGGCCACGATGCCCTGCACAGGCCTCTGGAGCTGGCCAGGGGAGGGGTGGCCCTGAGCCCATTGTTTTCAGCCCCACATTTGCAGAGAGACAGCTAGGCTTAGAGCTGTGGATGGGGACCTCGCTGTCTGCCTTTCCCCTCTCCCTAAATCCTTGAGAACCTCCTGGGAGATGTTCAGTGACCTTCCCTCATAAACCTGTGGGTCAGCACTGTGTTAGTCAGGAGTTACTCTTTTTGGTATCCTGCTTTTGCTTCACTTTGGCTGAAATTCCCTAGAAGCCTTACGGAAACAACATTGGCCTCTCTGATGATCCCTGGGAACTAGAGGGCAGGGGACATGCCCGCCTGGGGGCAGGTCGTGCCCCAGGGACTTGAGAGTAGAGTCATGCCTCCATTCTGTGGTGATGGAGGGCTTGGATGAGCAGCATTCCTGGATTCCAGTGTGACTCTGGCTTTGTTTCACTGTGTCTGCTCGGGCGAGTCACTCCTCCCTCTGAATCTCAGCCTCTTCAGCATCTACAAAGCACAGACACTAAGAGGACTGCCCTCAGGGTGTTGTGTGGACCCTGAAGGGGCTATGTGCCCAATACAGGCCAACCTAGAGCCAGGACAGAAAGAAGAACTGTTATTGTCATATCATTAACAACAGCGGCAGGGTCAAACCCAGGACTAGTTATCTCGCTGGATCTTACATATCCTTGAGAATGAAATTGAAGGAGGGAAAAATTCCTTTTGCTGTATTTTGTTCCTCCCCACATGCCTCCCTCCCTATGTGGACACTTAAGCCACACTTTGGCCTCCACAGCCGAAATTTGAAGGGAAACCCAAGAAGGTAGTGTTTGACTCTTGAACCTGAGAGCTCTGATCTTGTGTTGTTTTTGCTTTACACAGTTTAAAACCTAACCCAAGACTGGAGTGGATGTGCCTTATTACCCACTCTGAGAAATGAGTCTACACAGATGCTGGACTCAGGTTTTGGGCTGAGGAGGACACAGCCAGAAAGAAGGCTGCTCCCGTCCCCCTGGCTTGCTGGTCACCCTGGGACATGCCGGCCTTCTCTGGGCCTAAGCCTGACCTCAGAGCTGATGCCAAGGGATCAGTTCTCTGCCATCCTCTGGTGGAGGGCAACCACAGAGGGCAGCTGCTCAGTGGGCACTGTTTCCACAGGGACCACGGCAAAGTCGGGCAGTGCCCCCATCCTCAAGTGCCCCACACAGTTCCCGCTCATCCTCTGGCATCCTTATGCGCGTCACTACTATTTCTGCATGATGACGGAAGCCGAGCAGGACAAGTGGCAGGCTGTGCTGCAGGACTGCATCCGGCACTGCAACAATGGTGAGCGGCCTGTGGGTGCAGGGGCGGTGGGAGGGAGAGGCAGGACCTGGGTTATTGCTGAATGGTGACACCTAGTGGCTGAGTATGGTGTGGCAACCCTGCTCTACCAGCTGTTCTAATTTCCCTTCTGCGGTTATAAGAAACCATGTAATACCACCCTTAATCTTCTTCCTTGATGAAAACAGTTTTGTGCTGCTCAGGAAAAAGGTAGGAAATTATTCACAGAGCGGTGTGGTTGTTGAGCCCTTGGACCCTGAGTCACAAAGTCACAATCCTGATTCTCCCATTTTCCAGCTATGTGACCTTAGGGAACTGATTTACCTCTTGGAGCCTCTGTAAAGTGGGGATAATGCCTTGTGTGTCTTAGGGGGTTTATGAGGATTCACAGAGTCTACCTCATGCTTGATAAAGATTGTTGTTGTTGTTGTTATTATTATTATTATTTTACCACCAACCTGCAGGGTGATTTGGAAACTTTACTGCCTCCCTCAAGGCCTCACTTCTCTCATCTGTAAACTTATGGGGTGACTCTTCCAGCTCACTCATTTATTCAACAAATGTTTTTAGTATCTACTCTGAGGAGGGCTGGATTTAAGCACTGGAGGTGCAACAAGGGAGCAAGAAATATTCCATGCCCTCCTACGATTGGCAGTCTGGTAGGGGAGACAGATGATAGACAGATGAGGATGCCAGGGCAATGGCTTACGGCTGTGCTGGGTGCTGGGTGGAGCCACCCTGGGAGCTGTGAGGGTGTGTGTGTGTGTGTTGGGGGAGGGGTTGATCAGGGCAGGCTCCCTTGAGGAGGTTATGGTTCAGCTTCAGCTGAGACCTGAAGGAGAAGTCCCAGACCTGAAGGAGGAGATGCAGCAGTCCCAGGTCCCCTCACATCCTACATAGAGGAGAGGGGAGGAGTGTTCCAGGCAGAGGTAGGCAGCCAGCATGAAGGGAGACCCACAGATGGTAGGGGTAGGCTGGGAGGAGGAGCTGCAGGAGGCCCTGAAGCGGGGAGGGGTGACCTGAAATGGGGCTGGAGGGGGGCTTCTGGGGTCAGGTCTGGAAGAGCCTTGAAGGCCTCTAAGGAATTTGATCAGAAGGGCTGAGGATGGTCTTCCAAGGAGAGAGGGGTCCCTGGGGGTCTTTCTGCTCCTGGGGAAGGAATAACCCAGTCCTGGACACTGAACTGCTTCCTGGTGATCTGGCCTGAGGGAAGTGCCTGCCCCTGCTCCACCCTTGGGCGCAGTGCCACATGGTGCAGAGGTGGAAGTTTGCAGGGGACAGAGTGGGCGCCAGTGGCCTCTGGGCTGCTACCGCGGGGCTCAGCTCACCCCACCCCTCCTGCCCGCCTCTCCAGAGCCACCTCTGCTCTGTCTGGAATCTGCCAAGCAGGAGGAACCAGGTCTTCAGTCAGGCCAGCCCCTGCCACCTGGGCCCAGCTGCCCACAAAGGGCCTCCTGTTCCCAGGACCCGGGAACTGTGGGCTGGGACTGGGTGGAGGCACTCAAGGCTCTGGCTGCCTGGCCCAGGGCCTCTCGCCTCCCCAGCCCCTGGCCTGGCGCCATCTCTCCAGGTTTCCAAGGCTAACAGCTGACCTGGCCTGGCAGGGTGGGTGACCTGGGCCAGATAGGGAAGGGGGTGGGCACAGAACAAGGTTGGGAAGGGCCGCCTCAGTCCCCCATGTGTGCAGTGGGGATGATGATAAGCTTGAGCTCGAGAGATGATTGGGAAGAGCTGGTCTGGGTGGGGCACTTGGCCGTGAGCCTGGCACGCACAGTGAGCACTTGGTGGGGAGGCCATGGGGGAGTTCTTGGGTCTAGGGTGCAGTGGACCGGAGGGAGGCCCAAGAGAGCTGCTGGGCCAAGGAATGAAGGGGTGTCCTGTGCCAGGAAGGTGTCCTGCCGAGTGGCCCCTTCTCCCCGGGGCGGGAGCTGACGAGGCTGCTTTCAGGCCTTCCTTCCACCCCACGGACTGTGAGAAAGTTCTCTGCTTCCTCCGTCTTGGAGGCTGGGCTTGGAATTTGTGGAGCCTGGAATTGCTCACTCCAGGGGCTGCCAGGAAGTGGGGGCTGGGGGGAAGGAGGCCAAGCTGGGCGGACACCAGCGGTCCCAGGGACCCCTTCACATCCTGCATTCCTGGAGCAGCTGGGGGTGGCAGGAGGCAGCTGGGGCACTGGCTGTGCTGGGTCCTCCGTGCTGGCCTGGGATGCAGAGGTCAAGGCTTCTTCCTGTCTGGCCGTGGTCCCTCCCCCTCTGTCTGCTGCCTGGGAGTGAGGAATGCAGTTTCCTTTCTTGGAAGGTCTCCAGGTCTGGCTGGAGTCCGCTGGTCCTGGGTTCAGGCCCCGCTCTGCCATCCGCCAGCTGAGTGGCCTCGAGCAGTAACTGCCTCTCTGAGCCTCCGTTCTTTCCCTGGGAAAAGTAGGGCACAGTGAGCTGAGGATTCAACGAGCTGACGTGTGTGCAGCCTCAGCCAGGCCTGGGGCCTCAGTTTCCCGAGACTGCCATAACAAATACCACAGACCGGGCAGCTACACAGCAGAAATCTGTTCTCTCCCAACTGGAGGTCTGAGTCGAGGTCAAGGTGTCAGCAGGGCTGGTTTCTCCGAGACCTCTCTCCTTGGCTGGTGGCCGGCTGCCTTCTCCGAGTCCTCACAGGGTCATTTCTCTGTGTGCCTGTGTTTTCTCTTCTTTCAAGAAGAAATGTACTTTTCCTTTTTTTTTCCTTTTTTGAGACAGAGTCTTGCTGTGTCGCCCAGGCTGGAGTGCAGTGGCGCATCTCGGCTCACTGCAGCCTCCGCCTCCCAGGTTCAAGTGATTCTCCTGCCTCAGCCTCCCGAGTAGCTGGGACTACAGGCGCCTGCCACCACACCCAGCTAATGTTTTTATAGCCAGAATGGTCTTGATCTCTTGACCTTGTGATCTGCCCACCTCGGTCTTCCAAAGTGCTGGGATTACAGGTGTGAGCCACCGCGCCGAGCCAAAGTGTACTTTTTTTTTGAGACAGAGTCTCGCTCTGTTGACCAGGCTGGAGTGCAGTGGCGCATCTCGGCTCACTGCAAGCTCCGCCTCCCAGGTTCACGCCATTCTCCTGCCTCAGCCTCCCAAGTAGCTGGGACTACAGGCGCCCACCACCGCGCCTGGCTAATTTTTTGTATTTTTAGTAGAGACGGGATTTCACCGTGTGTTAGCCAGGGTGGTATTGATCTCCTGACCTCGTGATCCACCTACTTCAGCCTCCCAAAGTGCTGGGATTACAGGCGTGAGCCACCGCACCCGGCCAATGTACTATTCTTTTAAGGGCACTAGTTGTGTTGGATTTGGTCCCATCCTCATCCCCTCCATTTAACTTACTTCTTTAAGACTCTGGGACCAAGGGCGAGTGTGGTGGCTCAGGCCTGTAATCCTAGCACTTTGGGAGGCTGAGGTGTGTGGATCTCTTGAGGTCAAGAGTTCGAGACCAACCTGGCCAACATAGTGAAACCCCATCTCTACTAAAAATACAAAAATTAGCCGGACATGGTGGCAGGAGCCTGTAATCCCAGCTACTCGGGAGCCTGAGGCAGGAGAATCACTTGAACCTGGGAGGCAGAGGCTGCAGTGAGCCAAGATTGCGCCCCTGAACTCCAGCCTGGGTGACAGAGTGAGGCACTTCTCAGAAAAAAAAAAAAAAAAAAAAAAAGACACTGGGTCCAAATACAATCATGTTATGGGGTACTGGGGGTTAGGACTCCAGCATATGAATTTGGGGGTGTGGAGACACACTTCAGCCCCTAAGACCTGGGCTCATGGGAAGAGCTCAGGAGGGGTGACCCTGAAACTTGTCACACTCGGCGGCTGGGTGTGCAGAGAGAGTCCCAAATGTTGGGGCTGGCTGGGCTCCCTCCCGCTGTCCTGGCCCTCTGCCTTACCTTCTCGCCATCTGGAAAGCAGCCCCTGCCTGCACACCTGACTTGGTACGTGCAGGATGAAAATTCCCTCTCCCTGTGGGAGAGCCAGCAAGTAACACACTGTCCAGATTTTCCAGTCAAAACTTGGTTTCTAGGAACCATGCCCTTCTGAGAGGTGGGTGGGGCGTCTGGGGCACCTCCTCCCCTGGCCCAGGTGAGCAGCCCCCACCCAGGGCTCTGCATGCTGCTCTGGCTGGAACATCCCTGCCCTGCTCCTGTCACTCCTGCCTGACTTCAGGTCCCTGAAATGCAGGAGTGAGACTCCCACAGGCCCCTGTCCCCGTCCAGGCAGCTGCGCTGTAGGGATGAGGGCCGGACCTCCCCCTGCTCAGCTCCCTCCCGGCTCTGACAGGCAGTGATTTCTGTGGTCAGCTGGGTGTGGGGAGGGGAGGGACCCAGAGAGGGGCTTTTTCTCTGCCGGTGGTGACTCAACCCATAGTCATGGCAGTGGGAGCCTTGGGTTTCTGATGCACAGGCTTCCGTTTCCCCTTCCTGGGCTCTGGGGATGCGGCGGTCAGAGGCATGCGGCCGGGGGCGGGGCCTGCCTGCTGCCTGGCTCGGCAGTGTTTAACCACCTTCTTACCCCAAGTCAGATTTTGCAACTTCCTGCCGGTTGCCTCCCCAGCATTGAATCGGGAGGTCCACGCCTCACTCAGGGGTTCACCTCACTGGCGTTTGGGTCGCTGACAGCACCAACAATGACAAAAATTCAGAAATGGTGCTTTTCTAGCTGTTATTAATAGTAAATCCTTCCATTCTTTTTTCTTTTTTTTCTTTTTTTTGAGGCAGAGTCTCACTGTGTCGCCCAGGCTAGAGTGCAGTGGTGCAATCTCGGCTCACTGCAACCTCTGCCTCCTGGGTTCAAGCAATTCTTCAGTGGCAACCTCCCGAGTAGCTGGGATTACAGGCGCCTGCCACCACGTCCAGCTAATTTTTGTATTTTTAGTAGAGATGGGGTTTCGCCATTGGCCAGGCTGGTCTCGAACTCCTGACCTCAAGTGATTCCCCCACCTCAGCTGCCCAAAGTACTGGGATTGCAGGCGTGAGCCACCGCACCCGGCTTCATTCTTTAACGAAGTTATTCAAGCATCTGTGCCAGGTACTGACCTGGACTCAGCGGTGAACAGGACAGAGGGACAGACCCCGGGCCCAGTGGGGCAGCCAGCTGGCTCCTCAGCTATTGATAAAAAGTGTGGCGGAGGGCAGTGCTGGGCCCTGATCTCCTGTCTCTACACTGTGGCCCTGGGAGCCCCGCAATGGACCTGTGAGACCATTGTTCCCATTGTTCGGAAGATGAAACAGGCTGTTTCGGGTTCAGTGATCTAGAACCAGGCTCAGTAACCTATGGCCTATGGGCCCAGATCAGCCAATGGCCTGTTTCTGTCAACAAAGTTTACTGGAGCAGAGGCTCGCTCATTTGTTTCTGGATGGTCCGTGGCTGTTTTTGTGCTGTGACTGTAGAGGCGAGCGTTGGGGGAGGGGTTTTATGGCCTGCAGGGCTGAGAATATCTACAGCCTAGCCTGTTCCAGGCAAAGTTCGAAGGGCCCTGATCCAGCAGTCAGGGAGGAACCGGGGCTAGAACAAGGGTCTCTGGGTGCCTCTAGGGCCATTCTGGGTGGCTGCTCATGGGACGGGAGCTTCTAGTCCTGGCTCTGCCACTCCCTTCCCTGTGAGCCTGGGCCCGTGGCCTGGCCTCCAACCGGTTGTCTCTTCATCTGTAAAGCAATAAGGCGAATGATAGTGCCCAGGTCTTGGGGTGGTTGGGAGGATTTCAGGAGCTAAAGAGGCACGGGGGGCTGTCTCATCACTGTTGGTGGTGGGTCATGACTGCTCTTGTCTGTCAGATACAACCACGACTGCTCTGATGACGAGGGAAGTGGGGGTCCCAGCCGCCCCTCCTGAGGTGCATGCTGTGTGTGTGGGGAGGTGGGGGGGGTTCTGGTCAGTTGTCAGTTGGTCTTGGTAGAGGCCACTGGGCCATCTGCTGACCTCCTCTCCCCCTCTGTCTCCTGGGCAGGAATCCCTGAGGACTCCAAGGTGGAGGGCCCCGCATTCACAGATGCCATCCGCATGTACCGACAGTCCAAGGAGCTGTACGGCACCTGGGAGATGCTGTGTGGGAACGAGGTGCAGGTGAGGCCAGACGGGCTGGTGGGGAAACCTCAGAAGTCACCCGAGGACCCAGCAGGGGGGGGCCACGGGGCTGAGTAGAGAGATGAGGCTCTGGGGCGCTGCTGGTTTGGAAGGAGACGACATGCTCAGGTTTGGACAAGTGCAGGGGCCGGTGCTGGTGGAGATACTCACTGTTTTATTCATCACTTACTGGGCATCTGAGCGCCTGGACGGGGCGCTGGGGTGCAGCTGGGAACAATGTGGACACATCCCTGGCCCTCAGGGAGCTCTCTGTCTAGCAGGAGAAACAGACATTTGGCAAATAAATGTACACTTCCATGTGCAGGCAAAGCAGGGAAAGAGTGTGGTAATCCAGGTAGGGAAGATAGCCTGTACAGAGGCCCTGGGGCTGGCCCCTGAGTCTGAGGATCCTACAGGATGCCCAGGCAGATTGGTTGGGACCTGTGGCAATTGTGTGTTGTGACCTCTCTCTCAGGAGAGAGGGCAGTGGGGATGATGAAGCAATGGGCCAGTCGCGGAGGAGGTAGGGGCTGGAGCGGCCCGGCTTATGGGAATGTGGAGAGAAACAGGTCAGCTGAGCGCTCTCCAGCCCCTGGCCTGGCTTGTGCCTCCTCAACCTAGATCCTGAGCAACCTGGTGATGGAGGAGCTGGGCCCTGAGCTGAAGGCAGAGCTCAGCCCGCGGCTGAAGGGGAAACCGCAGGAGCGGCAGCGGCAATGGATCCAGGTGGGTGGGCCTGGGGCCCTGGAGCGGGGATGGCACCGACAGCTGGAGTGGTGCCCTCAGCCCTGGTGCCAATGCAGCTGCTCTGCCCACAGATCTCGGACGCCGTGTACCGCATGGTGTACGAGCAGGCCAAGGCGCGCTTCGAGGAGGTGCTGTCCAAGGTGCAGCAGATGCGGCCGGCCATGCAGGCTGTCATCCGAACCGACATGGACCAAATCATCACCTCCAAGGAGCACCTCGCCAGCAAGATCCGAGGTAGGCGGCCACCCCCATGCCCGACGGGCCCTCCAGGGCCCAAGGTGGGCTTTCTTTTTATTTCGTGACCCATGTAAATTTCACGGCAGTGACTTGCTCAGTGATCATTTGTAAGAATTGGAGTCAAATCTGCACGGTGGTACTCCAGTCCCTGTGAGTTGTTCTGTGGCTATGATTTCTATAAACCCAGATCTTAAAGAAAAAAATTTTTGTTCAGGAGGTTCAAGCCTTCTTTTCATCTCTGACTCATCACAGATTTACCATGTGTCATTTTAAAGGACATTTACTTTCAGCAAGTGTAGCTTTCCCGGGTCAGTTTATTCTGTGTCACCCAGGCTGGAGTGCAGTGGCGCGATCTCCACTCACCACAACCTCCGCCTCCTGGGTTCAAGCAATTCTCTTGCCTCAGCCTCCTGAGTAGCTGGGATTACAGGCACACGCATGCCACCATGTCTGGCTAACTTTTGTACTTTTAGTAGTGATGGGGTTTCACCATGTTGGCCAGGCTGATCTCGAACTCCTGACCTCGTAATCTGCCCGCCTTGGCCTCCCAAAGTACTGGGATTACAGGCGTGAGCCACCGCACCCCGCCTGTCCTCCTTTCTCTTCCCAGCTAGATGGGATCCTTTCACCGGCGCAGTCCCCGTAGCACATCTGCAGAGCGCAGTTTTAGCAACTGTCATTTCCCCATGAGGCATTCTTTTAATTTAATTTAATTTAATTTAATTTGTTTTATTTTATTTTATTTGAGACAGTGTCTCACTCTGTCGCCCAGGCTGCGGTGCAATGGCATGACCTCAGCTCACTGCAGTCTCTACCTCCCGGGCTTAAACCATCCTCCCACTTTAGCCCCCCAAGTAGCTGGGACTTACAGGCACATGCCACCACGCCCAGCACATTTTTGTATTTTTTGTAGAGACAGGGTTTTGCCATGTTGCCCAGGCTGGTATCAAACTCCTGAGCTCAAGCAATCCCGCCTTGGCCTCCCAAAGTGCTAGGATTACAGGTGTGAGCGACTGTGCCCAGCCCTTTTTATCATTGTTATTATTATCATTTTGACATGCAGTCTTGCTCT
>NW_012099098.1:1866519-1868642 GCF_000951045.1 Mandrillus leucophaeus
CCCGGCTAATTTTTGTACTTTTATTAGAGACAGAGTTTTGCCATGTTGGCCAGGCTGGTCTCAAACTCCTAACCTCAGGTGATCCACCTGCCTTGGCCTCCCAAAGTGCTGGATTACAGGTGTGAGCCACTAGGCCCGGCCTGTTTTTTAAGAGAGACAGTCTCGCTCTGTCTTCCAGGTGGAGAGCAGTGGTGCAATCATGGTTCACTGTAGCCTTGACCTCCTGAGCTCAAGTAATCTTCCCACCTCAACCTCCTGCGTAGCTGGGACTACAGGTGCATGCCACCACTCCTGGCTAATTTTTAAATTGTTTGTAGAGAAGGGTCTTAGGTGGGCAAAACTCTGTCTCTTTTTAAAATTTTTTAAAGAGAGAGAGAGAAGGCGGGGGGTCTTACTGTGTTGCCCAGGCTGGTCTCGAACTCCTGGCCTCAGACAATCCTCCTGCCTCAGCCTCCCGCAGCACTGGGATTACAGGCAGGAGCGGCTGCACCCGGCCTCCTGTGGGTTCTTGTTTACTACCCAGACCCTGAGTATTGGTTGAGAGCTGGATAGGACACTGAGACTTGACATTTCTTGTGTGGAACAAAGAACATTAGCTGGGCTGGGATGGGGGTGAAAATGCTGTGGTCAGAATGTTCTGGAGATGGTCCCCACCCACAAGGAAGAAGCCTTTTACGTAATTATGCAGAGCCAGCCACACCGTTCCAGAGAGGACCGTTCCAGTCTTGCTCTGTTGCCCAGGCTAGAGCACAGGGGCACAATCTCGGCTCACTGCAACCTCGTTTCCCTGGTTCAAGCAGTTCTCCTGCCTCAGCCCTGCAAGTAACTGGGATTACAGGCGCACGCCACCACGCCCAGCTAATTTTTGTATTTTTAGTAGAGATGGAATTTCAACATGTTGGCCAGGCTGGTCTCAAACTCCTGACCTCAGGTGATCTTCCCTCCTCGGCCTCCCAAAGTGCTGGGATTACAGGTATGAGCCATCGCACCTGTGCAGCCTCTTTTGGTTATGTTTAAGTGTACAATTAAATTATTATTGATTATAGTCACCCTGTTGTGCTATCAGATACTAGGGCTTACTCATTCTGTAACCAGAAAGGGGTCCCAATCCAGACCCCGAGAGAGGGTTCTTGGATCTTTTTTTTTTTTTGAGACGGAGTCTCGCTCTGTCGCCCAGGCTGGAGCGCAGTGGCCAGATCTCAGCTCACGGCAAGCTCTGCCTCCCGGGTTTACGCCATTCTCCTGCCTCAGCCTCCCAAGTAGCTGGAACGACAGGCGCCCGCCTCCTCGCCCGGCTAGTTTTTTGTATTTTTTTAGTAGAGACAGGGTTTCACCGTGTTAGCCAGGATGGTCTCGATCTCCTGACCTCATGATCTGCCCGTCTCGGCCTCCCGAAGTGCTGTGATTACAGGCTTGAGCCACCGCGCCCGGCATGTACCGCATTTTCTTTGTGCATTCATCTGTCATGGACACTTAGGTTGCTTCCAAATCTTGGTTATTGTGAACAGAGCCACAACAAACACGGGAGTGCAGATATCTCTGTGATGGGCCGATTTCCTTTCTCTGGGTATATACCCAGCAGGAGGATTGCTGGATCATATGGTAGCTCTATTAGTTTTTTGAGGAACCTCCAAACTGTTCTTCACAGTGGTTGTACTAATTTATATTCCCACTGTGAACCCCGAACATTTGAGACAGGTCTCAGTTAAATTAGAAAGTTGATTTTGCCAAGTTGGGGACAGGCACTCGGGAGGTCCTGATGACATGTGCCCAGGGTGGTCAGAGCAGAGCTTGATTTTATGCATTTTAGGGAGACCTGAGACATCAATCAACATATGTAAAATGGGCCGGACGCTTGGCTCATGCTGTAATCCCAGCACTTTGGGAGGCCGAGGTGGGTGGATCACTTGAGGTCAGGAGTTCGAGACCAGCCTGACCAACATAGTGAAACCCATCTCTACTAAAAATACAAAGCTTAGCTGGATGTGGTGGTGCATGCCTGTAATCCCAGCTACTCGAGGAGGCTGAGGCATGAAAATCGCTTGAACCCAGGAGGCAGAGGCTGCGGTGAGCCGAGATCGAGCCACTACACTCCAGCCTGGTCAACAGAGTGACACCCTGTC
>NW_012099098.1:1868692-1878980 GCF_000951045.1 Mandrillus leucophaeus
AAAAAAAAAAAAAAAAAAAAGTAAAATGAACATTGGTTTGGTCTGGAAAGGTGGGACAACTTGAAGGAAAAGCAGGACAATTCGATGCAGGCATGGGCTTCCAGGTCATAGGAAGAAAAGAGACAAATAGTTGCATTCTTTTGAGTTGATGATTAGCCTCTCCAAAGGAGGGAAGCAGATACGCATTTATCTCAGTGAGCGGAGGGGTGACTTTGAATAGAACGGGAGGCGGGTTTGCTCTAAGCAATTCCCAGCTTGACTTCGTAATTCTGGAGGCCTAAGATATTTTCCTTTCACACCACCAACAGCTTGTGGTGTGGTTCCCTTTTCTCCACATCCTCATCAGCATTTGTTATTGCTTGTCTTTTGGATAAAGCCATTTTAACTGGGGTGATGTGGCATCTCATTGAAGTTTTGATTTGCATTTCTCTGATCAGTGATGTCAAGTACCTTTTCATACGCCTGTTTTGTGTTGAGCACCTTTTCATACGCTTGTTTTGTGTTGAGCACCTTTTCATATGCCTGTTTGCCATTTATATGTCTTCTTTGGGGAAATGTGTATTCAAAGCTTTTGCCCATTTTAATTGGATTACTAGGATTTTTTTCCTGTAGACTTGTTTGAGCTCCTTATGCATTCTGATGATTAATCTCTTGTCAGATGGCAGTTTTCTTAGTTTGTTGCCATAATGGTTTCAGAAAGATCAGGGTCCAATCTCAGAACACCTTGTCATTTTTCCGCATGGATTCCCATCTTTATCCACTATTTCTCTGGAATCATTCAGCTTGCTAATATTACCCCCAGTGGTTTTCTTCAAAAATAATACTGGCTCACACCTGTAATCCGAGCACTTTGGGAGGCCAAGGCAGGTGGATCATGAAGTCAGGAGATCAGACCATTCTGGCTAACAACAGTGAAACCCCGTCTCTACTAAAAATACAAAAAATTAGCCGGGTGTGGTGGTGGGCGCCTGTAATCCCAGCTACTCGGGAGGCTGAGGCAGGAGAATGGCATGAACCTGGGAGGTGGAGCTTGCAGTGAGCCGAGATTGCGCCACCGTATTCCAGCCTGGGCGACAGAGCAAGACTCTGTCTCAAAAAAAAAAAAAAAAAAAAAAAAATTATATTGGCCAGGTGCAGGGGCTCATGCCTGTAATCCCAGCACTTGGGAGGCCAAGGCAGGAGGATCGCTTGAGCCCAGGGAGTTTGAGACCAGCCTGGATAACACAGTGAGACCCTGCCTCTTAAAATACTACTACTGCTACTACTCTACTACTACTACTAGTAGTACTAAAAGTACTGATGGGGGCCGAGTGCAGTGGCTCATGCCTGTAATCCTAGCACTTTGGGAGGCTAAGGTGGGCGGGTCACCCGAGGTTGGGAGTTTGAGACCAGCCTGGCCAATATGGTAAAACCCTGTCTCTACTAAAAATACAAAAGAAATTCGCTGGGCATGGTGGGGTGCACCTGTAGTCCCAGCTACTTGGGAGGCTGAGGCATAAGAATCACTTGAACCTGGGAGGCAATGGTTGCAGTGAGCTGAGATCGCGCCATTGCACTCCACACTGGGCGACAGCATGAGACTCTGTCTCAAAAATTAATAATAGTAATAGTATTGATGGGAAGAGAGAGTTGGGAGAGGGCTGAAAAATTACTTTTTGGGCACTGTGCTCACTGCTTGGGTGATGAGATCAATCCTGCCCAAAACCTCAGCGTCATACAACATACCCATGGAACAAACCTGCAATGTACCCCTTGCATCTAAAATAAAAGTTGAAATAAAAGTGATAATACTATTAGGAGGCTGAAGTGGGAGGATTGCTTGAGCCCAGGAGTTTGAGGCTGCAGTGAACTTTGATTATTCCACTGCACTCTATCCTGGGCAACAGAGTAAGACCCTGTCTCAAATAAAATAATAACAGACTGGGCATGGTGGCTCACGCCTGTAATCCCAGCACTTTGGGAGGCTGAGGCAGGTGGATCACGAGGTGAGGAGTTCGAGACCAGCCTGACCAACGTGGTGAAACCCCATCTCTACTAAAAATAAAAAAATTAGCTGGGTGTGGTGGCACGCACCTGTAGTCCCAGCTACTCAGGAGGCTGAGGCAGGAGAGTTGCTTGAACCTGGGAGGTGGAGGTTGCAGTGAGCTGAGACTGCGCCACTGCACTCCAGCCTGGGAGACAGAGCAAGACTCCATCTCAAAAAAAAAAAAAAAAAAATTAATAATAGTAATAGTATTGATGGGAAGAGAGAGTTGGGAGAGGGCTGAAAAATTACTTTTTGGGCACTGTGCTCACTGCTTGGGTGATGAGATCAATCCTGCCCAAAACCTCAGCGTCATACAACATACCCATGGAACAAACCTGCAATGTACCCCTTGCATCTAAAATAAAAGTTGAAATAAAAGTGATAATACTATTAGGAGGCTGAAGTGGGAGGATTGCTTGAGCCCAGGAGTTTGAGGCTGCAGTGAACTTTGATTATTCCACTGCACTCTATCCCTGTCTCTTATACACATCTAGATGTGTATAAGAGACAGACTCCAGCCTGGGAGACAGAGCAAGACTCCATCTCAAAATAATAATAATAATAATAATAATAATAATAATAGTAATACAGTAGCCTCCAGCACCTGGGCTCTGGGATCACTGAGGTGCTCCTTGGGGAGCCCCTGCTGACCCGGCTCCCTCGGGGCACAGCCTTCATCCTCCCCAAGGCAGAGGTGTGCGTGCGAAATCACGTCCAGCCCTACATCCCGTCCATCCTGGAGGCCCTGATGGTGCCCACCAGCCAGGGCTTCACCGAGGTGCGGGACGTCTTCTTCAAGGAGGTCACGGACATGAACCTGAACGTCATCAACGAGGGCGGCATTGACAAGCTGGGCGAGGTGAGGCCGGCACCGGCCCTGGGAGGGGGTCTCCTGAGAGTAGGTCTGGTCTGTCCCAGAGGACCCTGGCTGTGTGACTCGGGGCAGCCGTTCCCCTCCAAAGCCGTCCCTGTAGACGGGGAGGGGCTGCTGGGGACTAGGGACCAAGGCCGTGCGTGAGGCCAGAGCTGTTGGAGTCCTCATGGGGCCTGCAGTTAGAGGAAAGAGGGAACATTAGCTCCTGGCCATCAGCCTTTAGAAACCAAGAGTGGTGCTAAAATAGAAAAGAATTTAACAGAGAAGAGAGGGAAGGAGGGAAACAAGGAGGGAAAGAGAGAAGGGGAGAGGGATGGACGGGCTTCGGGTGAACGACGAGATCAATAAGGCAGAATTCACAAGTCACACGCCGTCCACATGGAGACAGCCTTTGCTCTTACTTCAGTTATCTGGCTGTCGGGGTGGATGTCCTTCCACAGTCTCCATCTTGGGGTGGCTGCCTGGAGCCCACATAGTTGTCAGATCGAATTTATCCTGTATGTTAGTTTCCTCCTTTACACTCTGAAATGGGGAGTCCACAGACCATAATAATCCCAGAATCTGAGACCTGGAGAGGACGTTGGAGAACATGAAAGCTCTCTCCCAACTTTGAAGCTGAGGAAACTGAGGCTCAGAGAGGGTAAATGACTTGCCCAAGGTCACCCAGCCCCTCAGAAGGGATGAGAGCCTTCTCCCAGCACCTAGGCTGCCTCTCCACAGTGCTGTGCCGCTGGACCGTGCCCTCCATGCCTTCAGAGCCTCATGCTTCTGTCCTGGGCGCTATTGGGTTTACCTTTGTGGCCACCACCAGGTGGCCATCCCTGGTAGCAGGCGCCAGCCCCAGGGTCTGGACTTTGAGGACCCAGGCAAAGTGTGTGGTCGGGGGGCTGCCTGGCCACAGAGTGGCCCCGCTCAGCCCCCGTGGCCCGCCCCCTGCAGTACATGGAGAAGCTGTCCCGGCTGGCGTACCACCCCCTGAAGATGCAGAGCTGCTATGAGAAGATGGAGTCGCTGCGGCTGGACGGGCTGCAGCAGCGATTTGATGTGTCCAGCACGTCCGTGTTCAAGCAGCGAGCCCAGATCCACATGCGGGAGGTAGACCCGAGGCTACGACCCCCACTCCACACCCTGCCCACCGCCTTCCACAGGCCCCCTCGCCCAGGAGGGGTCCCCTCTGCTCTGTCCCCTGTCACGCCGTAGCCACGCTTGCCTGGCACACTCTTTCCTCCTCTGCTTGGAACATCTGTGCCTCCGCCCACCTGGCTAATTCTGACTCACTTCCCAGGTCTCAGCTTAGAGACCCCTTCCTCCAGGGAGCTCTCCTTGCTCCCCCAGGCCCCTTCCCATGTTTCCTGTTGCCTTGAGGCAGGGACTGGCCTGAGTGTGCAGCGCTGTGAGTGGGAGAATGAGTGAGTGGGCACAGACTGCCCGCTATGCCTCCCTGGCAGGCCTCGGGGTGGGGGGCTGGCTGAGGATGAGGACTCAGGAAGGGGCTGTGGTCACCCTGGGGGCTTCACGTGTCCGCGGTGTGCCCCGCAGCAAATGGACAATGCTGTGTATACGTTCGAGACCCTCCTGCACCAGGAGCTGGGGAAGGGGCCCACCAAGGAGGAGCTGTGCAAGTCCATCCAGCGGGTCCTGGAGCGGGTGCTGAAGGTGAGCGGCCCCACGACCTGCCCCGGACCGTCCTAGGTGAGGCCGAGCCCCAAGCCCCAAGCCCCAAGCCCCATCCCCGGCCGCCACCAGGATTGCTGTCCCTGCAAGGAGGCGCCATGGTCCTCTTGTGCGGAGGAGGACTCGGAGGCTTGGGTCAGACCACTGGCCTCGTCCTACCCTCAGGGCCAGTGGAGCCCACTGACCTGCAGGCCCCTGACCCCCTCGTTCCCTGCAGAAATACGACTACGACAGCAGCTCTGTGCGGAAGAGGTTCTTCCGGGAGGCGCTGCTGCAGGTCAGCATCCCTTTCCTGCTCAAGAAGCTGGCCCCTACCTGCAAGTCGGTGAGCGGTCCCCACCTGCTCCAGCCGTTTGGGCCCTAAGTCGGGGGTGGAGCCCACAGACCTCCTCTACCCTTGGCCCTGACCTCTCATCTCTGCCACCCCACCTGGGCAGGAGCTGCCCCGGTTCCAGGAGCTGATCTTCGAGGACTTTGCCAAGTTCATCCTGGTGGAAAACACGTACGAGGAGGTGGTGCTGCAGACCGTCATGAAGGACATCCTGCAGGGTGGGTGCCGTCCCGGGGTGAGGACTGTTGCCAGGAGGATGCTGGGGGCGCAGCTGAGAGGTGGTGGCAGCTGAGGGGGTCAGCTAAGGCACAAAGAAAAGGCCAGACTTGCACGTAGGGGCTGGGTGAAGCCCACCGTTGGCTGTGTGGCCCCAGGAGCGGACAGCCTTGCATCTCTGTGCTTTAGTTTCTTCCCGTGTCCTTGGCTTTGCTGGGAGGCTGGGATGAGTGATTAGATGGCATGTGG
The DNA here is from genome assembly GCF_000951045.1 of Mandrillus leucophaeus. NCBI lineage: Eukaryota > Metazoa > Chordata > Mammalia > Primates > Cercopithecidae > Mandrillus > Mandrillus leucophaeus. Next base: position 1,874,063 of record NW_012099098.1, read on the forward strand.
TCTGGGCCTGGAGTTAGCATCACAGCCTTGCTGCTTTTAGCAATGAGGCCTGGAATAAGTCACATCCCAATCACAGACCCCCGTGGTGGGATGAGACGGGTCTCCTTTGAGCAGAGTCCAGCACGGGGGTGGCTGTGGGATCAGTGCTGTGTCCTGACCCTTCGCCTGTGGCCCTGCAGCTGTGAAGGAGGCCGCGGTGCAGAGGAAGCACAACCTATACCGGGACAGCATGGTCATGCACAACAGCGACCCCAACCTGCACCTGCTGGCCGAGGGCGCCCCCATCGACTGGGGCGAGGAGTACAGCAACAGCGGTGGGGGCGGCAGCCCCAGCCCCAGCACCCCGGAGGCAGCCACCCTCTCGGAAAAGCGACGGCGCGCCAAGCAGGTGGTCTCTGTGGTCCAGGATGAGGAGGCGGGGCTGCCCTTTGAGGCTAGCCCTGAGTCACCATCACCTGCGTCCCCGGACAGTGTCACTGAGATCCAAGGCCTGCTGGCCCAAGGTCTGCGGGCTGAGAGCCCCCCGCCAGCCAGCCCCCTACCCAACGGGGCACCCGCCGGGGAGACCCCCCAGCCCGAGGCCGCCCCCGAGGCCTCCTCGCCGCCTGCCTCACCCCTCCAGCATCTCCTGCCTGGAAAGGCTGTGGACCTTGGACCCCCCAAGCCCAGCGACCAGGAGACTGGAGAGCAGGTGTCCAGCCCCAGCAGCCACCCCGCCCTCCACACCACCACCGAGGACAGCGCAGGGGTGCAGACTGAGTTCTAGGCCAGTGGGTCCCTGGCTGCTGCACACGGCACGGGCCGCTCCTGTCTGGGCCCAGGCAGGCTCGGCTCTGAGGAGGGTACCCTGGTCTGTGTTGTGCCTTGTGGGTGGAGGCGGGGCAGGGCTGTGTGGCACCACCAGGGAGCGGGCCCACCTGAGTCACTTTATTGGGTTCAGTCAACACTTTCTTGCTCCCTGTTTTCTCTTCTGTGGGATGATCTCAGATGCAGGGGCTGGTTTTGGGGTTTTCCTGCTTGTGCCGAGGGCGGGACACTGTTGGGGGGCTGGAGAGCCCCTCCCTTCCTGTCCTTCTTCTGTGGCCTCCATCCCCTCATGGGTGCTGCCATCCTTCCTGGAGAGAGGCAGGTGAAAGCTGCTGTGAGGCCAGTGGGTTCCCGCCCACTCACCCAGGGGCTGGCTGGGCCAGGACAGGAGAGGGAGCGCAGTGGCCCCCGGCCCTGCTCCTTCGGCAGTTAGGGGTGGACCCAGCCTCGCTTTCCCCACTGCTCCGGAGAGATGGGGAAGGAGGCGGTCTTCAGGCTGGAGCCAGGCTGGGGGTGCTGCGGGGAGGGATGGGATTTAGGGGGTGCCTCCTGGGGTGGGTGGGCCTGGGGTGAAATGAGAAAGGCCCAGAACGTGCAGGTCTGCAGAGGGGAAGTGTCCTGAGTGAAGGAGGGGATCCCCATCCCGGGGGATGCTGGGAGGGAGTGAGTGAGTGAGATGGCTGAGTGAGGGTTATGGGGAGCCTGAGGTTTTAGGGTCCTGTGTATCCCCTTCTCCTGGCCTCAGCCTGCCTCCTCCCGCCCGCCTGGTCTCCCTCTGGTCCCCGTCCCTCTGGTGCTTAGAGCGGGAGCGAGGGGTGTAGTGGAGCTGGGTTCTGTCTTCTGTGGGCCACCCTGAGGTCCTCAGTGGTTGTCTGGGGAGCCGGACGGGGATCCTAAGGGGTACAGGGTTGGGGGGCCCTCCCTGAGGGTCTGGGGTCAGGCTAGGGTTTGACCTGTGCTGCCTCTCAGTCACCAAGTCACCTCCCCCTGAAAATCCAGTCCCCTCTTTGGATGTCCTTGTGAGTCACTCTGGGCCTGGCTGTCGTCCCTACTCAGCTTCTTGTTCCTGGGACAAGGGTCAAGCCAGGATGGGCCCAGGCCTGGCATTCCCCACCCCAGGACCCCCAGACCTCCCCCACGGCTGCTTTGCTGGGGGCAGGGCAGAAATGGACTCCTTCAGGGTCCCCGAGGTGGGGTCCCGTCCCAGCCCTGCATCCTCCGTGCCCTAGACCTGCTCCCCAGAGGAGGGGCCTTGACCCATAGGACGTGTGGTGGTGCCTGGCACTCAGGGACCCCCAGCCCCCCAGCCCTGGTCTCTGGCGCATCTCTTCCCTCTTGTACCGAAGATCTGCGCCCCTAGTGCCTTTTGAGGGGTTCCCGTCATCCCTCCCTGATATTGTATTGAAAATATTATGCACACTGTTCATGCTTCTACTAATCAATAAACGCTTTATTTAAAGCCAGTTGCCTTGAGTGGTGCTGTGGGGGTAGGAGACAGGGAGGCCTGGGCTGGGGACTGTGTCTAGGCCCCCATATGGCTCGGCTTTCTGGGCTTCTCACTTGACTGCGTGCCTCTATGTCCATGATCTGAGTTCTTATTCCATTTTACAGAGGAGGAAACAGGATCAGCGAGAAGGGACTTGTCCAAGGTGACCTGCTTTCTGGTGGCAGCTCAGGCAGCTTCCTCAGCCAGACCTGTGCCAGGTGCCCCTCGGGCAGCCTTGGGCGATGGTGAGGCCAAGAGGGACGGCAGCAGGCAGCAGCTTCAAGGCCATTCAGGGCCCTGGGGTGCCCACAGCAAGGTGGGCCCAGGCTTGGGCTGGATCCAAACAATGATGCCGGCTCCTTCAACGCTCCCAGTCACACCCTACTGTTTACCAAGCGCTCACTGTGGGCCAAGCGCTTTGTGTGCGGGAACAGGAGCCTCGAGAGAGCTCTAGAAAGTGGACACTGTCGTCACCACCATTTCACCAATGTGTAAACTGAGGCCTAGGAAGGTGGGGAACCTGGGCCGAGCTTATGTGGCACAGGAACACCCCTCAAGCCCCTGCAGCTGTTGGGGGTGGGTTGCCCCACCTGTGGGTAGGAACATGTCCTACTGGGTGGGGTGGCAGCCAGTCACCTTGGGGATGTTGGCTTCTCTGGTGCCAGCCTGTCCGTGGTGGCCTAGGGCTTGGGCCTGGGCCTCCCTTGGTCAACAAGGGCTGAGGTGCAAAACACAGGACTGCATGGCCCGAGACCAGGGATGCGGCTGTCCCTTGCTGTTGTCCGTGGCAGGTCACTGAGCCTCGAGCTCCTCCATGAGGCCTCCCTGGGCCCTAGTGAGTGTAAGGAGATCTGCAAAGCACTGCGCTCCAGGAGGTAGCCCCGCCTGTCTCAGTCTCTCCCCTCTTGGCCAAGTTGAGCCCAGGAGGGTGCTGGGAGGAGGGGGAACTGTGGGTGGGAAAAGGCCACCCAGCACCTGCCCAGGAAACGACTCAGACGACAAAGGGTGTCCGCCCGCCCCATTCAGTGCACAGGACTGATGATCTCAGTGAGAGGGAAGCAGGCCCAGGCGTAGGGATTTTTCTGCCACCCCAGGACCTGAACTCTCCTGCCTGCTCCTGCGGGCACTGTACTTGGAGCAAGCACTCAGCGCCCCCTGGAGGCCACCAGCCGGTCAGGGCCGCATCACGTCCTGTGTTGAATGCACAGGGCAGCTGAGGGCAACTGGGGCCCAATCACTGGCTAGGACCACTGAGTAAGCTGGAGGCAGAGCCCAGGTGCTCCGAGCAGGCCTGCCACGAGCCCAAGGAAGAGGCTGCACCTGGCTCAACACCATCTGCCAGAAAACGTGTAATCAACGTGCACCCCTGCAGCGAGTGCACGTGTATATGGCTCCTAGAATTTGCAGTGACCAAACCTGCACAACTGCACGGGTTTGAGGGTGAGGATGCTTCTGGGCCTCAAACCCCGCATCACCATGTCCCAGTTGCAAGGCCCTGGGCATTTACCCCTAATTAGCCTCAGCTGCCTCACTGGGATAATGAACGGAACACACAGGGCTTCTCTGCTCGTGGAGGCACAGGCCGCAGCCATCACGGGCCCTGGCTGCCTTTGGGCCCCGGTCTCTCCACCTGTGAAGGGGGCGCTGGGATAACGCGACATTCAAGATGGCCCTACCTGACCTCTCCTTTGGACTGAGGTGGACTGAGGTGCGGCGCGCTCCTGCCTCCTTCCCCGAGAAGGGCTGCCCTCTGCCCTAGCCCCATCCCCAGACCTCGTCCCCTCCCCTCCCTGGGCTCCCATGAGGACCCAGCGATGACTCAGGCCAGAAGCACGCTGAAGACAGGTTTATTGACACTCCTGCTTCAGACTGAGCTACATGGGGTAAGGAGGGACAGATGTGGAGAGGGCCCCAGGGTGCTGGGGAGCAGCAGAGAGGGAGGCCCAGGGGTGCTGGTGCCACTGTGAGTACAGGCCTGCACCGCACGCCTTCCCAGGTCGGCCTCCGCTCACCTAGCCAGGCCCTCCTGCTCCCTTCCCACATGCAGAGTGGGACAGGACTGTGCATGGTCCCCAGACGAGGACTAAGCTCCTGCAGGGGCGGTGACCTTCAGTCAGTCAAGACAGCTGGGAGACAGCGGATCCGTGATTAGGCTGGGGCGCTGGCTCCCAGGCTCGGGAGGTGGTGCAGCGGCCTCTCCAGCCCCAGCCCCCGGGACCATTTAGACCACTGGTGTCATGGATTCGGAGCGCCTCTGCCAGGCCTAGACATGCTTGGAGCTCAGGGTGGGGGCTCCTGGGCGGTGGGGAAGGGGCCTAGAGCAGGGGGGGCCTCATACGTGTCTGGCTGGCACAAGGCTGAGCAGGAGCCCGGGCTCACAATGGCCGAGGCAGGGCCAGGACCAGGCCCAGGTGGGTGGGCAGGACTCAGCTGCTGTGGTAGATCCGGAGGCGCTGGACGATGTCCTGGCGGCACAGCGGGCAGGTGCGCAGTGGCTGGCAGCACTGCTGGCAGCAGCAGACGTGGCCACAGTTGAGGAAGATCATCTGGGCCTGGGGAGGGAGAGCGGGAGTATGTGGCAGGCCCTGCTGGGTTCCAGGAGTCCCAGGCCCTTTTTTTTTTTTT
>NW_012099098.1:1880125-1881332 GCF_000951045.1 Mandrillus leucophaeus
GAGTGCAGTGGTAGGATCTTGGCTCACTGTAATCTCCGCCTCCCAGGTTCAAGTGATTCTCCTGCCTCAGCCTCCCAAGTAGCTGGGATTACAGGTGTGCGCCACCACGCCTGGCTGATTTTTGTATTTTTAGTAGAGATGGGGTTTTACCATGTTGGCCAGGCTGGCCTCGAACTAACCTCAGGTGATCCACCCGCCTTGGCCTCCCAAAGTGCTGGGATTACAGGCGTGAGCCACTGTGCCTGGCCAAAAGATGATTTTCTAAAGCTTCTGCAGGGTAAATCATGTTGTTGATATTTCATGATTTGGGAAATTTTTTTCCTATTAAGTAGGAACAAAAAGAAAAAAGATCTGGAAAATCATGTGAGTGCAGCTCATATTTGGGTCATGGGATCGGGGTCATTTTTATTTCCTGCATTCTTTCTAGATGAGCACGGTCTACTTAGATAACTGGAGAAAACACGTTCAGAGACAACCCTATACCTGGAGAATCTGAGGAGGGTGGCCGCAGGAAGGGCAGACGGGTGGGGAGGGCCCCAGACTTACCTCCCGTTCCAGGCACACGACACACTCTGAGGCCTGCACCTCCAGCTCTGCAGGGGGAGCGGATGGCCTCACAGACTCAGGAGGCTCCTGGGGGGCTGTAGGGGTGAGGACCGCACCTGTTGGTGGTTTCAGCTCTGTGGGGACCAGATGGACAGACTGAGCCACGGTCATCTCCGCTGACCCCAACCCCTAGGGGCTCATCGTGGGCCTGCCTGTCCCCATAGTGAGTGAGCTGGAGGGTGGGGGAGCCTCTGCTCTCAGATCTGAGCGAAGTGCTCTCCTTGCCAACACGCTCTCTTCTTCTCTTCTCGGAGCCTCATCTCCCATCTGCAGAATGGGACTGAAGTCTCTCTCTGCAGGGATGGCCGCAGCACCTGGTAAGTGGGTCCTCTGATCTCTAATGTCCCCGGGACCCTTCAGAGCCACCCTGAAAGTAGGGCGCGACACTTTCAGAGATGAGACATTTGAGGCTTGGAGGCGGGGAGTCACTCAGCCAGGGCCACGCAGCCATCTGGTGGTGCAGCCACAGAGCCCTGGGGCAGGAGCTCTCAGTGAAGGGCCAGCTCTTGGCTTCTCACCTGGTTGCCCAGGAGACAGGATGGGCTGCTGCCCATCAGGTGACCCAGGGGAGCAGAATGAAAGGCCCCTCAACACTGCTCCC
>NW_012099098.1:1886797-1889964 GCF_000951045.1 Mandrillus leucophaeus
TCCCAGGTTTAAGTGATTCTCCTGCCTCAGCCTCCCAAGTAGCTGGGACTATAGGTGCGCACGACAACACCTGGCTAAATTTTTTGTATTTTTAGTAGAGACGGGGCTTCACCATGTTGGTGAGGCTGGTCTCGAACTCCTGACCCCAAGTGATCTGCCCGCCTGGGTCTCCCAAAGTGCTGGAATTACAGGCGTGAGCCACTGTGCCAGCCTCCTTCGTTATTCTTTAGCATCTTTACCATAAACACCTGATAGTGGGGCCTTTGTAAAAAAATATAAATACCCATATAAATGCCCCAACTGTTTCTTTCTTAAATAAAACTGGGGATTACATTCCTGCCCTCTGGACAGGGGATGGAGGCCTGTTCAGCTGGCCCCTGCAGGAGGGCACGCAGGGTGTTCAGGCTTCTTTCTTATTGATGCACTTGCCCAGGCCCTGAACTCCTCAGTCTACAAACGATCCCAACCCGGAGCAGCAGCCACTGACTCAGGACCACACTTTGCCTCAGCATCTCCTGCTTTCAGGAACTGATCCAAGCTCCGTTCAAAGCTGTCTGTAATGCCAAGGGCCACAGAACAGGGAGTATATTTGGAACCAACAGGTCCATCCATATCACGGCATGAGCTGGGTCAATGGAGACCCTGGAATCATCCAACTGCAAACACGGCTGCTTTTCTAAGTAGGATCCCTCAGTGGAGGCAAAGAAGGATTTATATTTCATTCACTGCTCTGTGTAATTTTTACAATAAGTGTTAATGAATTTTTAAAAGATGATTTCTTTTTTTTTTTTTTTTTGAGATGGAGTCTCGATCTGCCTGCCAGGCTGGAGTGCAGTGGTAGGATCTTGGCTCACTGTAATCTCCGCCTCCCAGGTTCAAGTGATTCTCCTGCCTCAGCCTCCCAAGTAGCTGGGATTACAGGTGTGCGCCACCACGCCTGGCTGATTTTTGTATTTTTAGTAGAGATGGGGTTTCACCATGTTGGCCAGTCTGGTCTCAAACTCCTGACCTCAGGTGATCCACCTGCCTTGGCCTCCCAAAGTGCTGGGATTACAGGTGTGAGCCACTGCACCCGGCCCCAGCCTCTATATTTGATATAAAGTGTACCGATTTCTGGGAGTAATAAGAGAATTGTTAGGAAATTGAGGGCTTCCCTTGCCTTCTGGAACTCGGGACGGATCCCACCATGGCCCCTTCCCCAATGGGCACAAGCAGGAAGCCCTGAGCAGCCCAGGCATCCACTCTCTGCATGTGGCCACAGATCCTCATGGCCAATCTGCTATAGAGAGGAAGAACCTGCTTATGTGCTCCAGGGATGACTCAAACAGTGAGAAGCAGCCAGTCCTGAGGACCACTAGGCTCAGAGGCACTGCAGCCCGCTGAGGGTGAAGGGCACCTGTTTGTGACTCCTGCTCACGTGAGGCTTGTCTGCCAGGGGTGACCCCAACTCCTGATGGAAAACTCTTCTGATCTCCAGTCTGAGAGCTGGAGGGTCAGGAACATCCAGAAGGGGTCTATTCTGCACATAAGAAGTTTAATGACTTTTTGGGGGTGGAGTCAATGTCCCTGGAGTAAAAGTGGCTGCAAAACTGGTGCCTGAAGCTATCCTGGGGCTGCAGTCAGCCCAGCCCCCTGGAGCCCCGGGGCCTCCCCACTGAGGTCCAGTCCAGAACTCCACCTTCGCCTCAGCTCCTTTGCCTCTTCCTTGGCTCCGGTTAAAAATGCCCTGCCCAGAGCCTCGCCCAGCCCCGCAGCACAAGCCTGCCCACTCCTTCATCCCTGCTCTGGCCCCTCACCTCTTCCCCAGGAAGGCAGTCAAGCCCAGTGGTTCCACCATTTGCCAGCAGTGGGACCTGACGGGGGACATGCTAACCTCTCTCCACTTCAGTTTCCTCATGTTGAAAATGAGGACCACAACAGTGCCTCCTCGTGGGGTTGATCCGGAGGTTCCGCAACGTGGTTCACGCACAGCAGTGGGCAGGTGCCGGGCCCCCGGGTCGTGCTCAGCACATGGCAGACCCCAGACTCCACACCTGCCCATCCTCCCCATGGCCCTCACGACCTGCCTTCGCCCCTTCACAGCCTGTTGTGGACATCTCTCCACATCCACAGGCCCTGGGGACAGGCTATTTCTCCCTCTAGTCCAAAGTCCCTCAGCGTGTGGCTCCCAGCATCTGCAGGGTGAACTGAGGGAAGGCTAGGGGACAGGGAGCTGGGAGGGCCCCTCCACTGCTACGTAGAGGTCTCCTGTTCTCCCAATTTGGTGGCCAGTTTTTCCCATCCGTAAAACGGGCTCACTGATCCCTAAGCCTGCTCCTTGGGAGGGAACCTTACCGACCAGCAGGGGCTAGAACCAGCCCTCAGGACTCATCCTGAAATGTAAGCAAATGACTGTCCCCACCAGAGCCCACACATACGGCTGGGAGCCCTGCCCGGAAGAGGCCAGAGCTGTACTGCTACCTGGCTGGATCCTGGCTGCATCCAGCAGTTCCTGGACTCTCCGGAGGATCTCATGCTGCAGGCCAGCTTCTGAGACGCCCACCTGTAACAGTTCAAGGAAGTGCAGACTGTGGCCTGGGCAGGAGCCTGCTAAATGGCATGAATTACCTGGCACAGGCCCAGGCCCACAGGACCGCTGGCACCTTCTGCTGGAAATGTGGAAGCCTTCCGGGGCCTGGTGGGGCCCAAGGTCAGGATGAAGCAGTGCGGCTCCATAGCTGTGAGGCAACCTCCCCAGGCTTCAGCCTAATCAGTGTGACAGGAGTTGGGGGGAAACTGAAGCCCAAAGGGAAACCAGCACTAGCAACAGCTACAGTTTAGCAACCGCTTCCCGGTGCCAGGCTTCACCTGTACACCTCAGCCACTTCCCCACCAGATGGGGCAGGAGAGAAGCCTGGGAGGCCAAGACACAAGGCAGCAGCAGCACGTGAGCCCCACAGTCCCTCAGCCTCCAGAGCCTGAGCGGCACAGCATGTGACCCTCAGTGCAATCCAGTCCTTTCAGACCCTGGTGTCTACATCCGTCCAGGGAGGCGCAGGGCAGTCTCATGGCAAAGAACACGAACTCTGGGGCCACACTGGGGTAGAGGCCTCACTCTGCTGTGTGACCTTGGGCCAAGTTATTATTATTATTATTTTTTTGAGACGGAGTCTCGCTCATTCGCCCAG
>NW_012099098.1:1890384-1902337 GCF_000951045.1 Mandrillus leucophaeus
ATTGCCTTACTGGGTCTCATCTGAAAGATGACAATGATATGTACCCCGCTAGGCTGTCGGAAGAATTCAGTGAGTTTGAATACAAAAAGTGCTTAAAATGGTGCCCAGCACGTGCAGCTGCTACAAAGTTAGTTGGCACAGTGATGATCATTCTGTTTTGAAGAATAAGTGGATTAATGTGCTGTAAAGAGCTCAGCTTGTGCCCAGAAAGGAACAGGGGCTCAGGCAGTGCTGTGGCCACGACAGTCTGTGACACTATGAGGCAGGGCAGCGGCTGGATCCCCAAGGGCCTGTCTTGTCCCTCCAGTCTGAAGATCCAGTCTGAGCAGGTCAGCAGGACCCGCCTCCCCAGGATTTCGCAGTGAGACAGTGTGTGGGGCACACACAGGCGTCTGGGGCAGAAGGGCAGGGGTTCTGGCCGTCTGGAAGCAAGGTGGCCTTGGGCCATTAGGTAGGGACAGGCCTCACTGAGGACTACACAAGGAGCAGGTCAACCCCCGGCTGGTCAGGACAGCGGCCTTGCATGCCCCTCCTCTCCCTGCAGATGGCTGCTGCCTACCTTGGCCAGGTCCCCGGGGCTCATTTGGCTCAGCAGGTCCAGTGAGAGGCGGTGGTGCGCAAAGATGGGCAGGTAGTGCTCAGCCGACAGCTCCTCCAGGAGGGCCACCAGCTGGCGCTCCATGCCCTCTTCCTGCAAGAAACGTGTACCATGAGCGGGAAGGAAGAAAAGAAGCCCCTGTTTACAACAGAAAATGAAGGGTTTGAATATACATAACCTAATACATAGAATGTACTCGGGATTTTTCCTACAAAAACTCATGTGTAGGCACACAGAGAAAGACAGGCCCAGGGGTTCACTGCCGCTCTGTCTGCAAACCTGAAAATAGTAAGCAACTTGAACATCTATCAAGAGGGGGCTGTTTCAACCGCCTCTCTCGCCCTGCAGGTGCTGGGCAGACAGTGGCTCCTGGCACAGGCTTCGCTCTACTGTGGGCTCAGTGGTCTCTGCCCCGCACAGCAGTGACCAGCCTTGTCACCCCCCTCACCAGAATGAACACTCCCTCGCTCTCACTTCTGTCTCCACTGGGGCTTGGCACAGGATCTGGCATGCTAGGGTCACCAGGAAGGTAACAAGAGACAGAGCATGGTGGAAGTACCACAGGCACCTCTGGGAGGAGGTCCCCGGGGCTCCCTGGCCGGGGCAGGCACCAGCAGTCCTTACCTGCAGCTTCAAGGACAAGGGCTTCTGGTTCAAAAGCCGTTGATACTGAATCAGCCAGTAATTTTCCTGCCTGGTTTCACTTTTGGCTTCTAACTCCGTCTGCCAGGAATGAAGCAGGCAATGTTAGTTTCAAAACAGTAATAAAACCTGTAATAACAATGATGGTTGCCGGACATGGTGGCTCATGCCTGTAATCCCAGCACTTTGGGAGGCCGAGGTGGGCGGATCACCTGAGGTCGGGAGTGCGACACCAACCTGACCAACACAGAGAAACACTATCTCTACTAAAAATACAAAACTAGGCTGGGCGCAGTGGCTCACGCCTGTAATCCCAGCTCTTTGAGAGGCTGAGGCGGGAGGATCACAAGGTCAGGAGATCGAGACTATCCTGGCTAACATGGTGAAACCCCGTCTCTGCTAAAAAATACAAAAAAAAAAAAAAAAAATTAGCCAGGTGTGAAGGAAGGCACCTGTAGTCCCAGCTACTCAGGAGGCTGAGGCAGGAGAATGGCGTGAACCCGGGAGGCGGAGCTTGCAGTAAGCCGAGATCGCGCCACTGCACTCCAGCCTGGGCGACTGAGCGAGACTCCATCTCAAAAAAAAAAAAAAAAAAAAATTACAAAACTAGCAGGGCATGGTGGTGCATGCCTGTAATCCCAGCTACTCGAGAGATTGAGACAGGAGAATCTCTTGAACCTGGGAGGCAGAGGTTGCAGTGAGCTGAGATCGCACCACTGCACTCTAGCATGGGCAACAAGAGCAAAACTCCGTCTCAAAAAAACAAAAACAAAAACAAAAAAACAATGATAGTTATGAACTATGCTCCTCTGAGCACTTGGTACTTTTTAATTTTATTTCATTTCATTTCAGTTCATTTCATTTTTGAGATGGGCTCTTGCTTTGTCACCCAGGTTGAGTAGCTGGGACTACAGGTGTGCGCCACCACGTCTGGCTAATTATTGTATTTTTAGTAAAGACGGGGTTTTGCCATGTTGGCCAGGCTGGTGTCAAACTCCTGACCCCAAGTGATCCGCCCACCTCGGCCTCCCAAAGTGCTGGGATTACAGGCGTGAGCCACTGTGACCGGCTGGCAGTTAGTATTTTACAGAGAACTTTCCCACCCGCTTATTGTCTATAGTTTAAACTATAGAAATGAGAAAAGCAGGAAGCATCACTCTCTCCAATTTACTGCTGAGACGATCTCAGAGAAGGTAGCTGACCTGCCCGACGCCACACACCTGGTCAGGGGGAGCACCTGAACCTGAGCTTCTGCCACCTGATACCACACTCTGCCATTCCCTGTGGGAGGTACCCCCTCTGTCTGCCTGTGAGAGAGCAAGCACTACCCAGCCTGGGCTGCCTCCTGGGTGCCAGGCAAGGGGGATACAGGTGCGAAGGACACCTTCAGCTTCTAGAGTGGGCTTCACTGTCTGACAGAGCTGAAAAATGATCAATGTGCCATTGATCATGATTCTTTTTTTTTTTTGAGACAGAGTCTCACTCTTGTCGCCCAGGCTGGAGTGCAATGGCATGATCTCGGCTCACCGCAACCTCCACCTCCCGGGCTCAAGTGATTCTCCTGCCTCAGCCCCCCAAGTAGCTGGGATTACAGGCATGTGCCACCACACCTTGCTAATTTTGTATTTTTAGTAGAGACGGGGTTTCTCCATGTTGGCCAGGCTGGTCCTGAACTCCCACCTTAGGTGATCTGCCCGCCTTGGCCTCCCAAAGTGCTGGGATTACAGGTGTGTGCCACCGTGCCCGGCCTGAACATGATTCTTTTATTCCGCTATTCGATAACTCTTCGCTGAATATTGCTCTAGGTGCTGGGAATACAGCAGCGAACAAACGATGCTGATAACGACCACGGTGACAACAGGCGCAGCTGACGTGTTCACAGGACCATGTGCCAGACCATGCTGTGCACCGAAAGATGCCATTCATTAATCCTCACAACTCTGTGAAGGAGATTCTACCTCCCAGGTGAGGGAACTGAGGTTCAGGGTGATGAGTAACCTGCCCAGGGTGGGGCCAGGAATCAGATCCAGGCCTGTCTTACTCCAGAGCCCATGCTCAGAACAACGGAGCTGCTCCGTGAGGGCTGGCGTGACTGGGGAATGGGATCAGCGCAGGCGTTTCCCAATCCCTGCTGGGCCTCACTGCCCTTTGGGGGCCCCCTGGACCCGGCCACGCCCACTGCTCCCTTCCGTCTGGGCTGCAGCCCCACTCTTCCAGCGCCCAGGAGCCGGACGGGCTGTGTTCTGCTGGGACGGTGCTTCCCCCTTTGGTGGTGACCCCCAAGGCCTACAAGGGCAGGAGCACCAGCCACAGCTCCTGGCTGCTACGGCACAGCGCCAAGCCACCATCTGCAAAGTAACCTGATGCGTAGGAGATGGCAGTAGGGCACCGTGAGGAACAGGCAGCTTCCTCTGATGGGCACAGGCTTGCTCAGGCCTCCAGAAGAAGCTGGTCTCTTCTAAACCTGCACAGGGCCCGGCCTAGGATGCAGCTCAGAGGGCGTCTGGTGCATTCACAGAGACACAGGAACGACTCGTTCTTTTCCACCCCAGATGGTGGGCCTGGCCTCTGTCCTCATTGCTTGGGTTCCCACTGGGTCTAGAGGAGACACTCTTAAGGGGGCCTCTGCCACACTGAAAATGTGCCAGTGTCAAACCCATCAGGCGACAGGGGACGGCTGGGCCACTCTGACCAAAAACTTATCAAACGGCCTGCCCTGGACACAGCGAGTCCTGTCTGGAGTGAATGCTCATGGCCATTCCCGAATACTCGACTACAAAGGCATTCGGACAGCATCACCTGGAAAAGTTTACAAACCAGAAGTAATCCACATACTCAACGATAGGGGCCAAGCACAGTCTTGAAAAAGGACATCAAGGAATAGTTTAATGACTTGAAAAGAATGTGCGGAAACAGGCTGCTCGAAAAGGGTATGTACCATGGCACGTTTAAAAGGCACACACATGAATAGCTATCAAGATGCATCACGATGTTTGGAAAATATGCACCAAAAGAGCAGAAGAGGCTGGGCATGGTGGCTCATGCCTGTAAAACCAGCACTTTTGGAGGCCAAGGCAGACAGATCATTTGAGCCCAGGAGTTGGAGACCAGCCTGGGCAACACAGCGAAACCCCATCTCTATGAAAAATAAAAAAAATTAGCCAGGCATGGTGGCACATGCCTGTAGTCCCAGCTACTCGGGAGGCTGAGTGGGAGGATTGCTTGAGCCCAGGAAGTCAAGGCTGCAGGGAGCTGAGATTGCACCACTGCACTCCAACCTGGGCGACAGAGTGAGACCCTGTCTCAAACAAACAAACAAACAAACAACAAATGGCAGGAGATAATGCTTGGAAATGCAATTATTTTCCTTTGTGCTTTCCAGTTTTTCTTTGATGAACAACTCTTACTTGAATAACAGGTGTTTCTAAAAATGGCAAGTCTGTTAAAGAAAAGTAAACGTGTGTGTGATGCTGAGCACAGAAGCCAAACACATACCAGGATTTCCCGGAGCTCTTCCTCTCGCTGCTGCTTCTCTTTGAGCAGCTGCTGGAGCAGGGAGCTGAGGGCCCAGCGCTGCTCCGAGATCATCTCCTGCAAACAAGACCACACCCCACACCACCGTGAGCTGGCGTCAGCGCAGGAGCCCGCGGTGGCAGGATGGAGAAGGGCCTGGCCTCCTGCTCACCCGGTTCTCTGCCCAACGCCTCCAGGCTAAGCTGGGGGACAAAGCTAAGAGGCCCTTCTGCCCCCCTTCCCCTAAGCCTGCATCTCTCTTCCTTGTGGGGTTAAGTCAGGCATGGGATCCTGGTGACTGATGACAATGGGATGGTAAGAAACATCAAACAAAAGAAATGACAAGCCACCGGTGCCTGCCTTGGTCTCCCAGACAACAGAGCACAGGGGCAGAAGCAAATGGTGGGGAAGGGTGTGGGGCCCCAAACAAATGGAGGTGCATGCAAACCAGAGCCTGGGGTCCCTGCTCCACTCCCACACCTGCTCTTGGAAACCCCATGGGGACCCCGACAGCCAGAGCCCTGCCGCACTCATGGGCAGGGACTAGGGCACCCGCCAGGCACGATGGCTGCAGCTTCTCTGAGACAGCCCCAGTCCTCTCATCTCTGAAGATCATTTCAAGGCTCACAAAGGGCTTTCCCTTGTTAGCTCAGCCTTCTCCAATGGCCTGATGGCACAGGCTGGACCTGGAGGACCGCTGTCATCTTACGGAGTAGGGGAAGACGGCCTGGAGGGGCAGACGCCTGCCTAAGGGCACACAGCACACCTGCGGTGCACCTGAGACCAGGGATCCAGACCCCAGACCCCTCACTGCACTGAGGAGTCCATGGGACGGCTTGAGACCTCTCCACTGAGAACAGACACAGGGACAGTGACAGACCGAAGGCTCTGCTCAAACTCTTGGCAGGGGCACATGTCCTCACACACCACCCCATCCAGCCCTCCGTCTGCAGCTGGAGAGGCTGAGGTTCAGAGAGAGGAAGGGGCTGCCCCTCCTCCCCAACCTGCCAAGGGTGCACAGCAGGGTTGTGCCAGGCCACACCCGGCTCCCAGGCATCCAGTCCAGGAGGCCAGCTGCCAGTCCCTGCTGCCCTCTCATCTGTGTGGGCGGGACTCCCGGGCTGGAGCCCCAGAGATGCTGCCTGCAGGGAATTACACAGATGCGGCTGGGCCCTCTCCTCCAGACATCCCGGGACACCCGAAAGCTCCAGCCCTGGAGGATGCCTGCCCAAGGGCCTAAAGCACGGCCTACAGAGAGAGACAGGAGCTCAGCGGCGGGCCCGCAGCCAGCACAGGAAACGCAGTGATGGAGATGGAGTGGGGGAGCCTTGGCAATGAAACTCTCCTTCCTCTGACCCTCCTGCCTCGCAACAGGCTGAGCACCTCTAACCCTGGCCTGCGCTGGGCCTTCTGGGGCTGGGAGGTGTCCTCTGGTGTCATAGCCACAGAGGAGCTCTGCCCTCTATCTGCTGGAGAAGCCCTTGACTCCCAGGGGCTGGGAGGGAGCACCAGGTGGGGGTCTCACCACGTGAAGGAGGGCAGGGGCAGGGAGCCCTACATACCTGGAGTGTCTCTGTGTCCAGGGACTTCCTCTTTAACTCCAGCTGTGTCAGCTGCAATAACTCAGTTTCTATTAACTTAATCTAAACAGAAGACGAGACAGGGTTTTTTTTTTTTTACTCACATTAACCACAGTTCAGTTTTGTGCTGCTACTTTCTGGTGACCAAGTGGGGTCTAAGAAGCCTTTCTGGGGGGGGCTGGGGAGGCTCTGGAATGAGGGGAACCTGTAGGCCTGGGAACCTCATCAAGGGGCTTAAACAAGAATTCGTTCCTTCATGGCCTTGCGTTCCTGGGGTCACGAACGTGTTTGTCATGGCCAACACTGTTTACCAAAGAGCCCAGCACAGGATCTGTGCTAGAGTGGGCACGGGATAAAGGCTTGTGCAGTGGAGAGGGGGCTTTCCTTGGGATTCAGGCCAGAGTAAAGCACAGACAGAACTATCACCCAGCCTCCTGCTGGTCAAGTTCTCTTGTCCCTCTCTTGCAGGGGAGAACAGAGGGTAATGAAAGTCACTGAGTAACAATGGTAACACTAGCTAGTATGTCTTGAGCACCTACTGTGTGTTAGGCCTGTGCTGCACACTTGATGTGTAATATTTCATCAATTTTCTGACTGTTAGGAGGTATTATTGCCTCTATTTTACAGACAAGAAAACAAAGGCTCAGAGAGGTTAAGTCACTTGCCCAAGGACACAGAGCAGGTAAGTGAGAGATCCCTTTCTCTGGGATGCCCCAGCTCAGGGTTTGAAGGGCAACAGCTGACCTGGTGAAAACCATCTGCAGTGAGAAAGTGGGGGCCCCTGCACACTCTCCAGGGTGGGTCTAGGGGATTTTAGCCCTGGGCGGCAGGGGAGGGGGAGGTCAGACCCCATAGCCAGTACTTCTCTATCTTGTGCCCATGACCCAGTGACCCTCATCCCTAAGTCCCTATGACACCACCAACCCCTGGTCAGAGGAATGAGCTTCATGTCCGGCAATGTGGAACTGAAATTAAAGAGGGAAATTAAAAAGGTAAATTGGTCCAAAAAAAAAAAAGAAAGAAAAATAGAGAAAGAAAGAAAAAAACCATGCAAAAATGCAAACTTCAGTGTGCTGAACATGATGCAGGAGCACTCCCATAGCCTGACGCTCACCTCAGCCCCAGCCCCAGCCCCAGCCCCACTCCACAGGCGGTGGCCACCAGGCCACATAGCGGGGCTTGCCCAAGGACAGCCTGAAGGTCAGCAGCTGGCCTAGGGGGGATCTTGTCACGTGAGGGAGGGTCTATGAGGAAGACTTCCTCCTCCGGGGCCAAGGTCACTTTTCAGCAGGTGTCAGGGCCACCGTGGCTCACATCCCCACCTGCCCTCTTCTGGGGAAAATACCACATGCCCCCGAGACGCCTCTGTCGGTCTGAGCTGTAGGAGCGCCGGGGCCTGCACTGGCTGCTTTTCCTAGTGGGGAACTCCTGCCAGGAGCACCGACAGCAGAGGCAGCCGGAGCAGTCAAAGCCACACGTCAGCACCGCCCTCCCTGGCCCAGGCGTGGTGGATACCCGAACAGGCCACGCTCACTGGCAAGACCCTCACCAGACCCCGGAATAGGAGGCCTCCAGGCACCCTCCCAGCAGCCCCAACACAAGGCTGGGAGCAAAGCGAGGTTCTGAGGGCAAGGCCTTGACCTCTTGCTGGGCTAGCAAGCCAAGGAGCTGGGGTTCAAACCTCAACTGCTGTGACCTGCCGCCCTGGAGGGCTACTCTGCAAGTCTCTGAGAGGGTAGGTCCAGGGACCACGGCCCCAGGGCTCACCTGGCTCCTGATCTGCCGATGCATCAGGTCTTTCTTCACTTGGAGTGCCTCGAACGCAGCCTTCTGCATCGCACTCTGCAACACAGACCACCAGCCCTCAGCAGGGGGCCGTGCCCACACCTTTCCCTGCAGCCCCATCTCTGTGAAAAGCAAAAGCTGTGTACAGAGCACCTTAATGGATGGGTTTTCTTCTGAGAGAGAGAGATTTCACCTCACTTGTGTAAACCTTAAGATGATATGAGGGGCTCGCTTCGGGCTGGCCTCTACTTGATGCACTTCCGGCATCACACCCTGAATTTCCACCACAGTGGACCGTGCGGGTGCTTTTACTGCCCCGTTTCACAGAAGGGGAAAGTGACACTGAGAGGCATGACTCAGCGGCGCTGGGACACACACCAAGCATATCCAGCTCCCGAGCCCCACTTAACCACAAGGCAGATGCCTCCTCTGAGAAATGGAGAATTTTCCTCAGACAAGCTCCACAGACACTAAGTCAAACCATTTTAGAACAGAGATTGCAATTAGGAAGAAAGGAGCAGGGTGGGATGATAAACACGCAGAGGACAGGGGAGAAAGGGGAGGGAAGAAGGGAGGCAGTGGCGAGACTCCCACGAGGCTGCAGGAAAGAGCTGAACAGGCTCTTTTCAGCTCTATAATCCCAGCACTTTGGGAGGCCGAGGCAGGAGGACTGCTTGAGCCCAGGAGTTTGAGACCAGCCTGGGCAACACAGGGAGACTCTGTCTCTACAAAAAATCAAAAAAAGTAGCTGGGCGTGGTGGCCCTATATTCTCAGCCACTCAGGAGGCAAAGGTGGGAGGATTGTTTGAGCCCAGGCGTTTGAGGCTGCAGTGAACTGTGATCACATCACTTCACTCATCCTGGGCAACAGAGCAAGAACTTGTCTTTAAACAAAAGAAAAGAAAAAAGGAAAATAAAAAGCTAAACAGGCCAGGCATGGTGTCTCATGACTGTAAACCCAGCACTTTGGGAGGCCAAGGCAGGTGGATCAGCTGTGGTCAGGAGTTCATTGAGACCAGCCTGGCCAATGTGGCAAAACCCTGTCTCTACTAAAAATACAAAAATTAGCTGGGTGTGGTGGTGGGTGCCTGTAATTCTAGCTACCCGGGAGGCTGAGGCAGGAGAATCGCTTGAACCTGGGAGACGGAGGTTGCAGTGAGCTGAGATCACGCCACTGCACTCCAGCCTGGGCAACAAGAGGGAAACTCCATCTCAAAAAAAGAAAACAAAAACACTAAACAGAGTAATATGGACACTGAAGGGGAGGAAGTCACGGGGCCCTTCGTTTCATCCACTCAAGGGCCCTGTCAGGCACCTCCCGAGCACCGCAGAGGTGGAAGAACAGACAGCAGCACAGCAGGTCTAGACATGAGAAGAGGCCAGAGGTCCCACAGCGCCCTCTGTGGCCTGACCTCCATGGTGTGGTCACCATCACCTCCTGCCACTTAAGTCCTTCCAATGGAGCCTTCTACACAGGATGGAGGTGGGAGCCTCCCAGGGAGCAGGTGGAGGTGCTTCTGTGGATTTTAATGACCAGAAGACCATCCCCCGGGTCCCCCCTCAGCCTCTCTCTACCCCTCACCCTGATCACTTGTACACTTCTATGGTCACAAACCTCTGGGGTCTCACACGCTGTCTAGGAAGGGCTCTGTGTAGAGCTCGGCGCTCTGTCCTGGCTCCTGAACCTCCCTCCTGAGCCCCGGCCCTCAAGCCCTGGGCGAGGACTCACCTCCTGCAGGATCTGGCTGATGGCTTTGTTCTGATCCATTTGCTGCCACGACAGAATCTGCTGGAATCGTTCATCCATTTCGGCCATGCTGCCAGAAAGACAACAGATTCATTCATTCTTGGAATGTTTCCTGAGCACCTACTATGTGCCAGGCCCCTTGGAGGAGATCAAGATAACCCAGTTCTTTACTGGACCACACTCACGGAGTACCTGCTGGGAGCCGGGCCCTGGGTGGGGCACAGACATCGAGTCTCCCTGAATCCCATGCCTTGCGGGGAAGGGGATCGAGTCAGGAGCTGGGAGAGAGATGCTTTCAGGTCCTCTCACCCAACCCTCCACCAGAATCCCCTCCACAGCACCCCCCGAAATGGATGCCTGGCCTCTGCCCACCCACCTCCATGGGTGGGGAGCTCCTGACTCCCAAGGGTGGTGAGCCACCGAAGTGTGACAAAACTGTCCTTCCTGGCATTTTCACCCTGGGCAGGAAGCAGGGAGCAGCCCTTGATTTGGGCACAAGAACCTGCAGCCTCAAGTATGTCTGTGCTTTGGTACCATCTTATTATTATTGTTTTTTTTTTTTGAGATGAAGTCTTACTCTGTCACCCAGGCTAGAGTGCAGTGCAGTGGTATGATCTTGGCTCACTGCAGCCTCTTCCTCCCAGATTCAAGCAATTATCCTGCCTCAGCCTCCCAAGTAGCTGGGATTATAGGCGCCCACTGCCACGTTTGGTTATTTTTTTGTATTTTTAGTAGAGACGGGGTTTTACCATGTTGGCCAGGCTGGTCTCAAACTCCTGACCTCAGGTGATCCACCCACCTCGGCCTCCTAAAGTG
Source organism: Mandrillus leucophaeus (assembly GCF_000951045.1). Taxonomy (NCBI): domain Eukaryota; kingdom Metazoa; phylum Chordata; class Mammalia; order Primates; family Cercopithecidae; genus Mandrillus; species Mandrillus leucophaeus. The sequence continues at coordinate 1,901,066 of NW_012099098.1, forward strand.
CTGGGATTACAGGTGTGAGCCACTGCGCCCAGCCACCATCTTGGTTTTGTTTATTTCATAATAGCAACTATTTTTTTTCCAGTGAGGTCCCTGCTTCACAACAATAGCAAGTATTTATTGGACCTTTATGCACTAGACATCATGCTCATTAACACTCATCAAATCCTCCACCAACTCTACGGGTAGGTACTATGATTTATCTGATAAGGAATTTGAAGCCCAGGGAAGGAAAGAGGCTCCCCTGAGACCTCACGGTTAGTAAGGAGAAGTGGGACCTGGGCGGGTCTGTTTGACCCCTGTGCTTGCAACTCCTAAGCACAGTGTCATGTATCAGGAAACGGGCGAGAAATTCCCACATCTGCAGGGACCCAGAGGAGGCTGGCACAGTTCAGGTGCCCTGGAGGGTGGCAGCTGTGCCAGCCACCTGCATGGGAGGAGAAACAGGGCATCCAGGGCTGCTGGCCTGTCCCTGTCTGGGGATCCTGAGCACGGACTGAGTTTTCCCCACTGGCTCTGCTGGGTGCCTGTGGAACCTCCAACAAACCCACAGTGCCACAGTGAGCACAGGGAGCCGGACCCCAGAGCGGCCATCAGCATGAAAGCAACCCCTTCGCTTATCCCTCCAGGGCATCCCACTCCCAACCGTGGGAGTCCTCGGACACTAACGAGGGTACCACAGTCAAGAGCACACCCCTCCCCTCTGCTGGGCTCAAATCCTGGCTCCACCACCTGCTGGCTGCGCTTCCTTGGGTGTGTTACACAGTTTCTCAGAACCTGAGAAACCCAATTGTAAAATGGGGTTAATAACAATACAGTCCATCCTAGAATCAATCAGCGAATGCGGGTCATCGCTTAGCTGAGTGCCTGCCACACAGGGAGTGCACAAGAAATGGGAGTGACTGTTACTACTTTAACACAGCCCAATGCTGAATCATGGATCCAGCTAGAAAACTCAGGAACAGCAGCCATCACTTGCCCCTAATGGCAGATAGGAGGCTGGGGTGGACCAGGGCGGGAGGTTTAGTGCCCAGCTCTCATCCCACGGTCTTGGGCCCTGAGCCAGCTCCCCCAACCCCCTCACCTGGGACTCCTCTTCCTTACCTTACCTGGAACAGGCCTGCTGGACCAAGTTCTGCCTCTGAGATTCATACGCCATCTGGATGAGCCGGTTCTTACAGCTCTCCGTCAGCATCTGCTGCATGGCGGCTGCGGGAACATGAGGTGGGGACAGCTGAGTGGGGTGGCTGTTCCTGGGGCACTTGGGCAGGGATG
>NW_012099098.1:1903877-1906081 GCF_000951045.1 Mandrillus leucophaeus
CTCAGCCTCCCAAGTAGCTGGGATTATAGGCGCCCACTGCCACGTTTGGTTATTTTTTTGTATTTTTAGTAGAGACGGGGTTTTACCATGTTGGCCAGGCTGGTCTCAAACTCCTGACCTCAGGTGATCCACCCACCTCGGCCTCCTAAAGTGCTGGGATTACAGGTGTGAGCCACTGCGCCCAGCCACCATCTTGGTTTTGTTTATTTCATAATAGCAACTATTTTTTTTCCAGTGAGGTCCCTGCTTCACAACAATAGCAAGTATTTATTGGACCTTTATGCACTAGACATCATGCTCATTAACACTCATCAAATCCTCCACCAACTCTACGGGTAGGTACTATGATTTATCTGATAAGGAATTTGAAGCCCAGGGAAGGAAAGAGGCTCCCCTGAGACCTCACGGTTAGTAAGGAGAAGTGGGACCTGGGCGGGTCTGTTTGACCCCTGTGCTTGCAACTCCTAAGCACAGTGTCATGTATCAGGAAACGGGCGAGAAATTCCCACATCTGCAGGGACCCAGAGGAGGCTGGCACAGTTCAGGTGCCCTGGAGGGTGGCAGCTGTGCCAGCCACCTGCATGGGAGGAGAAACAGGGCATCCAGGGCTGCTGGCCTGTCCCTGTCTGGGGATCCTGAGCACGGACTGAGTTTTCCCCACTGGCTCTGCTGGGTGCCTGTGGAACCTCCAACAAACCCACAGTGCCACAGTGAGCACAGGGAGCCGGACCCCAGAGCGGCCATCAGCATGAAAGCAACCCCTTCGCTTATCCCTCCAGGGCATCCCACTCCCAACCGTGGGAGTCCTCGGACACTAACGAGGGTACCACAGTCAAGAGCACACCCCTCCCCTCTGCTGGGCTCAAATCCTGGCTCCACCACCTGCTGGCTGCGCTTCCTTGGGTGTGTTACACAGTTTCTCAGAACCTGAGAAACCCAATTGTAAAATGGGGTTAATAACAATACAGTCCATCCTAGAATCAATCAGCGAATGCGGGTCATCGCTTAGCTGAGTGCCTGCCACACAGGGAGTGCACAAGAAATGGGAGTGACTGTTACTACTTTAACACAGCCCAATGCTGAATCATGGATCCAGCTAGAAAACTCAGGAACAGCAGCCATCACTTGCCCCTAATGGCAGATAGGAGGCTGGGGTGGACCAGGGCGGGAGGTTTAGTGCCCAGCTCTCATCCCACGGTCTTGGGCCCTGAGCCAGCTCCCCCAACCCCCTCACCTGGGACTCCTCTTCCTTACCTTACCTGGAACAGGCCTGCTGGACCAAGTTCTGCCTCTGAGATTCATAGGCCATCTGGATGAGCCGGTTCTTACAGCTCTCCGTCAGCATCTGCTGCATGGCGGCTGCGGGAACAGGAGGTGGGGACAGCTGAGTGGGGTGGCTGTTCCTGGGGCACTTGGGCAGGGATGCAGCAGGGATTTCCACGGGAACTGAGGAAGAGGCCTCCTTGAGGCCTCACCTGGTTACCTACCTGAGAGTCACCTTAAAAAACCCTTTGTTCTTTTCTTTTTCTTTCTTCTTTTTGAGATAGAGTCTCATACTGTCGCCCACGCTGGAGTGCAGTGGCGTGATCTCGGCTCACTGCAAGCTCTCCCTCCTGGGTTCACCCCATTCTCCTGCCTCAGCCTCCCAAGTAGCTGGGACTACAGGGGCCCGCCACCACACCAAGCTAGTTTTTTGTATTATTAATAGAGACAGGGTTTCACCATGTTAGCCAGGATGGTCTCAATCTCTTGACCTCGTGATCCACCCGCCTCGGCCTCCCAAAATGCTGGGATTACAGGTGTAAGCCATTGCACCCAGCCTGTTCTTTTTAATTATAAAAGCAACATATGCTTGGAAGGCTAATTGTAAAACACTGAATAGCACATACATAAAATCTTCTGTGATCTTGTCATCCAGAAATATTATTCCATTTTGATATATATTCTTCTAGTCAATTTTTATGCATTTAGGAATTTAAAATATTAAAATAGGCCAGGCGTGGTGGCCCATGCCTGTAATCCCGGGACTTTGGGAAGCCGAGGCAGGTGGATCACCTGAGGTCAGGAGTTCAAGACCAGCCTGGCCAAGATGGCAAAACTGTGTCTCTACTAAAAATACAAAAATTAGCTGGGCATGGTGGCAGGTGCCTGTAATCTCAGCTACTTGGGAGTCTGAGGCAGGAGAATTGCTTGAACCCAGGAGG
>NW_012099098.1:1906484-1908506 GCF_000951045.1 Mandrillus leucophaeus
GGAAAGAAATTCAAACACATGCTACAACATGGATGAACCTGAGGACATTATGCTAAGTGAAATACGATAGACACAAAAGGAGAAATATTGTATGATTCCACATATAGGAGGTACTTATAACAGTCAAATCCATACACAGAAAGTAGAATGTTGATTCCCAGGGGCTGAGAGGAGGGGGGCATGGGGAGTTAGTGTTTACTAGGGACAGTTTCAGTTGAGGAAGATGAAAAAGTTCTGGCGATGGGTGGTGCTGGCAGTTGTACAACAATAATGCCACAGAACTAATCTATTTTAAAATGAAGGCCGGGCACAGTGCCTCACGCGTGTAATCCCAGCACTTCAGGAGGTTGACGCAGGCAGATCACTTGAGGTAAGGAGTTTAAGACCAGCCTGGCCAACGTGGCAAAACCCCGTCTCTACTAAAAATACAAAAATTAGCCTTGTGTGGTGGTTGTGCGTCTGTAATCCCAGCTACTCAGAGGCTGAGGCAGAGAATTGCTTAAACCTGGGAGGTGGAGGTTGCAGTGAGCCAAGATCACACCACTGTACTCCAGCCTGAGCGACAGAGCGAGGCTTTGTCTCAAAACATAAATAAAATTAAATAAAATAAACTGATTAAGACAGTAAATTTTACATGATGCATATTTTACAATTAAAAAAACGAAAATGGTATCATCCCACTTCCCACTTTTTATGAACACTCCCCATGATAACATGTTAATGGGATGCTAATACCAGAGCGCCACAGCACATGGATCACCAACATTTATTTAAATAATCCTCTATTTGGGAGCATTTGGACTTTCTTTTTGTTTTTTTGAGAAACAGTCTCGCTGTGTTACCCAGGCTGGAGTGCAGTAGCATGATCACAGCTCACTGCAGCCTTGAACTCCTGGGCTCACGTGATCCTCCAGCCTTGGCTTCCTAAAGCACTGGGATTACAGGCATGAGCCCCTACACCTGGCCCATTTCCTCCATTTTGTAGCTAAGAAAACCAAGGTTTGGAAAAGTTGGGGAGCAGTAATGTCCCTAAGGTCACATGGTGGGTGTCTGAACTGGGACTCTGAATCCATGTCTAGGCTGACCCCAGAGCCTGTGCTCCATGGCGGGACTTGACTGCCCCTCTCGAGGGCCAACACTCAATGCCCTCCATGCATGGCCAACAGAGGGAGGGGCCATCCACCCTGCCAGCCCAGCCAGCAGGCAGCGTGCTCACGAGCTCCCCATCCCGAAACTCACAGGCAACCTCACGTCGCCGCAGGTTCTCAGTCTCCTCCTGGGTTATGGACATCAACTGTTCCATTCTTATTCTAGAAAAAAATTCGTCCATTCATTCAGCAAATTTAACATTTCCAACAGGAAATCCCAGCAGATGAACACTACCTCCTCCAGGAAGGCCTCCTTGATTTGGCAACCTACACCTGGATGGGCTCTCTGGATGCCTAACACATCACAAGCAACCCTTGGGGCCCTGTTCACCTTCAGCCTGTAGTTCGAGTATCTTGCGTAAAAAGATAGACACTCCCTTAGAAAATGGGCAAAAGAAGCAAATAGCCAATGCTGAAATTCAAGTGATCAATAAACATCTGGAAAGATGCTTAACATTACTGGTAACTAAAGAAAGTAAAACCTTTTCACCTACTAGGTTGGTTGAGATGAAGAAAACTGGTAACTGCTGGTGCTGGTGAAGGTGATGATGGTGGAGAAATGCGCACTTTCCTAGCCTGCTGAGAGGAGTGTCAACTGGCAGAATGTTTTTGGGAAGGTAAGCTGGCACCTAGCAAAATGTCCTTTAAATATTTCCTTCAAAAATAGTCACATGGCCGGGTGCGGTGGCTCACACCTGTAATCTCAGCACTTTGGGAGCCTGAGGCGGGCGGATGACTTGAGGTCAGGAGTTTGAGACCAGCCTGGCCAACATGGTGAAACCCCATCTCTACTAAAAATACAAAATCAGCCGGGCCTGGTGGCACTGCGCCTGTAGTCCCAGCTACTTGGGATGCTGAGGCAGAAGAATCGCTT
>NW_012099098.1:1910261-1912500 GCF_000951045.1 Mandrillus leucophaeus
AAACCCTGTCTCTACAAAAATTAGCCAGGCGTAGTGGCTGTGGTCTGAAGAGCAGAGCAGGAAATGGGATATCTGATAGCTGAGCCTGTAGTCCCAGCTCCTTGGGAGGCTAAGGCAAGAGAATCCCCTGAACCTGGCAGGAGGAGGTTGTAGTGAGCCGAGATCGCACCACCGCACTCCAGCCTCAGTGACGGAGTAAGACTCTGTCTCAAACAAAACAAAACAAAAACAACCCAGCTTCTTGGTGAATTTGTAGAGTTAATGAGGAAATAGATGTAACAAGCTGGCACATAAGAAGCACCCGACAAGTGACCGGTTTCCTGAACTCATGCAGGTACTGTGAAACTGACAGGTGATGGAGGAACAAGTGATTCAGGGTTAGAAAAAGGAGGCCTGGAAGCAGCAGGGCATATGGCTAGAGCCTGTTTCTGGAATGGTCCTGCAATGGACCCCCTCACTAGACTTCTTAGGCTTCTCTGGCACCATGTCTCCCCAGCCCCATCAAGATCTGCTCTCAGTAGCTCCTACCTTGCATAGAGTTTGTTAAGGCAAATCTCACTACAGGTGAATAGCTGACCTCAGTGCAATGGGTTACGTAGAACCTAAAATACTGGAGCAGATGTGATCCCAGCTATCTAGTCGAACCCACTCACTTTATAGATGGGAAGCTTGGGACCCAGTGGGGAAGCACTTGCCTGAGGCCACAGGTCCAATCTGGTAGCAGTCTCATGCTAAGAAACCAGACTTTGTAATGCCTGGGTCAGATTCGTTTCTCTGTACGCTGGTGCCAGTTGAAGCACCCAGACTGGATCCTGACAAGGGAAGCCCGGGGCAAGAGCAGAGGTGGTGACGGAGAAACACACTCCTCCTGGCGCCTCAGGGGACTGCCTGGGGAAGGACTCTGGGGCTGGGGCCGAGGAGCAGAGCCCAACCTCTGATTCTCCTGCAGCAGCTTCTGGATCCGGCTGGAGATGTTCTGTTCTGTCTGCTTCAGCTGCTCCTGGAGCCGCTGCCGCTCTGCGTCGAGGTGCCGCTGGCGCTCACTCAGGCCCTGCTCCAGCCGGGACTGCTCCTGCAGCAGGGGGTGGGGGTCCTGAGCCCCTGGGACCCCCTCAGATGCTGTGAAGGGTACTGACTGGGGTTAGGAGGCTGTCTTTCCACCCCGCCTTGCCAGTCCTTTCTGTGTGGCCGCGGGCCAGCTCCTCCTGGCAGGCCTCAGAGGGTCCATCTGCACACGGGGAGGCTGGCCTGGGTGATCCATAAGGGCCCTCCCAGGTGCTGGGGGACAGAAGGAAGTGACAGCTTCATCCCACTGCCTTTCCACACCCCAGGGACCTCGCCCCAAGCCAGGAGGCCACTGGCTGGGGGGTGCAGCCAGGCTAGACCCTAGCAGGCAGCTCACAAACCTCCTTAACCGTCTGAAGGATCTCATCCTTCTGGCTGCTGCTCTGCTGAAGGAGCTGGGCGTGCTCCCGCTGCCCCAGTTCCAGGCGCCGTTCGAACTCGAGTTTCTCCAGCATCTTCTGTTCCTGCAAGACACAGATCCTGGTGACTGTCAGCACAGGACCCTGGGGGAGTTAGGACACAGAAGTAGGGAGAATCCACCCCTCAACACTGACAGTACAGGTTCCAGGTCTTCATGCTGAGCAACCCCCACTTCCCTCCTTCCAGGGCCCAACTGTAATAAAACAAGCTGTTAACAGGAAGAGGCTGGGGTCTAGAGCCTGGGGCTGGGCTCAACCCCTCTGAGCCTCAGTCTCTGCACCTGTCACTTGGATGCTCTACCACCCACCCGAGGCACGGGAGGATGCAGCAGACCGTGCGTGTAAGAGGAAGGCATTACTGTGACCTCTAATTCTGAGCTGGGAAGAAGTCATTTTCTCAAATATTTTCTGAGTTGCTTTGAGATCTTTAATGAGAAAAGAGTGACAGAAGGGTAAAGGCATTTTCTTACCTTCCTCTTCTCATAGTCTGAGAACCTGTTCTGGGAGGAAAAAAAGACAGTGGTCAAGAGAGGGTGGCAGCAGTGGCTCTCCCTGGCATGGGCACCAGGAACCCCTGGGCGGCCTGATGTTATACAGACTCTGGTCCACCCCAGACTACTGCCTCAGAATGGTGGGGTCAGGGGATGAGGGGATCCGTATTGATCAAGGGCACTAGGTGGTTCCAATGGACACCTGATGAGAACCCCTGGGCTGCCACTGTGTGCGTGGCACCATAGGAGGGGGCTCTTCAAGAC
>NW_012099098.1:1912550-1914837 GCF_000951045.1 Mandrillus leucophaeus
TAGGGAGAATCCACCCCTCAACACTGACAGTACAGGTTCCAGGTCTTCATGCTGAGCAACCCCCACTTCCCTCCTTCCAGGGCCCAACTGTAATAAAACAAGCTGTTAACAGGAAGAGGCTGGGGTCTACAGCCTGGGGCTGGGCTCAACCCCTCTGAGCCTCAGTCTCTGCACCTGTCACTTGGATGCTCTACCACCCACCCGAGGCACGGGAGGATGCAGCAGACCGTGCGTGTAAGAGGAAGGCATTACTGTGACCTCTAATTCTGAGCTGGGAAGAAGTCATTTTCTCAAATATTTTCTGAGTTGCTTTGAGATCTTTAATGAGAAAAGAGTGACAGAAGGGTAAAGGCATTTTCTTACCTTCCTCTTCTCATAGTCTGAGAACCTGTTCTGGGAGGAAAAAAAGACAGTGGTCAAGAGAGGGTGGCAGCAGTGGTTCTCCCTGGCATGGGCACCAGGAACCCCTGGGCGGCCTGATGTTATACAGACTCTGGTCCACCCCAGACTACTGCCTCAGAATGGTGGGGTCAGGGGATGAGGGGATCCGTATTGATCAAGGGCACTAGGTGGTTCCAATGGACACCTGATGAGAACCCCTGGGCTGCCACTGTGTGCGTGGCACCATAGGAGGGGGGTCTTCAAGACAGTCCTGGGATGCAGCCCTGAGCAGGGATGGCGGTCTGAAGAGCAGAGCAGGAAATGGGATATCTGATGCCCATGGATGTCTGCGTAACACACCTACAGCACCCAGTTTCAGTCCACCAAAATATTCACAGTGCACAAAGGTGTGGGGACAACTTCATGCAGAATTATTCAGAAGAGCAAAAACACTGGAAATAACTCACACATCTATTAGCGTCTGTCCATAAGTCATGGTGCATCCATATAGTGGACTATTTAACTGCCAATGGGGTGAATGTGTGTGATCCCTCACCTGTATGTAGCACGATTCTACTTTTGCACAAACATCATCAGGAAAACTCAACTCTGAGCCTATGTGTGTATGTATTGAGTCAAAGGTCAGGAAAGGACAGTCATTAATCAGTCAACGATGACTACCTCCAGGCGACGGGAGTGCAGGGTGGAAGGGCTGACATTCACTTGGTTTGTAATTGTCTGTATTGTTTAAATTTATTATAAGGAGCAGGTATATTGTTGGAGCAACATTTATTATAAGGAACAATTCTATTATTGATGTTTAATTAATTATTGATGTAATTAAACATCAATACATACATACACAAGAGTTAGGTTTTTTTTTTTTGAGATGGAGTTTTGTTCTTGTTGCTCAAGCTGGAGTGCAGTGGCACAATCTTGGCTCACTGCAACCTCCACCTCCTGGGTTCAAGTAATTATCCTGCCTCAGCCTCCTAAGTAGCTGGGAAAACAGGCACCCACCATCACACCCGGCTGATTTTTTGTATTTTTAATAGAGACCAGACTGGCCAGCATGGTGAAACCCCATCTCTACTAACAAAAGGCAAAACTTATCCAGGCGTGGTGGCGGGCGCCTGTAATCCAAGCGACTCGGGAGGTTAAGGCAGGAGAATCACTTGAACCTGAGAGGCAGAGGTTGCAGTGAGCTGAGGTCATGCCACTGCACTCCAGCCTGGGCGACAGAGACTATCTCAAAAAGAAAAAAGAAAACAATTCCATCACCCTCGAAAATTCCCTCATGCCACTTCATCATCAAGTCTTCTTCCCACTCCAGCCACTGGCAACTACCTATCCGCTTCCTTTTTTTGTTTTGAGTTTTCTTTTTCTTTTTTGAGACAGGGTAGCTCTGTTACCCAGCGCGGAGTGCAGTGGTGTAATCTTGGCTCACTGCAAACTCCAACCTCCTGGACTTAAGCCATCCTCCCACCTTAGCCTCCCTAGTAGCTGGGGCCACAGGCACGTGCCACCGTGCCTGGCTAATTTTTTTGTATTTTTCGTAGAGACAGGGTCTCGCCACATTGCCCAGGCTGGTGTTGATTGAGTTTTCTTTTTAAACATAAGAATGGAAATAGACTAGCCCATCCTGTTCTGCAATCTGCCCTTTTCACTAATCCATGCATCCCGGCGAGCCGAGGCTCAAATGCTCCATCTCATGGTGTGCACATCACCCAGGGGCAGCCCCTTCCCACTGACAAACATTTGGGGGGCATCCAATACTACAAATAAGGCTGCAATAAACACTCCTGCAAATGTCTCCTCGTGCAAGCATTTCTCTTGGGTATACATTGAGAAGCGGAACTTCTGGATCACGGGCTGCGCCCATGAAAATTTTTGACATCTGGAGGGT
>NW_012099098.1:1916822-1919408 GCF_000951045.1 Mandrillus leucophaeus
GAAGCCACATGCCTGGCAGCTGGCACTCCTGCCCGGTGATGGCCTCCCCTATCTACCAGCCAGCAGAGGACCCTGGATCGTGAGCCTTGGGGATGGGGACAGAGGGTACACCCAGGCTAATGTGGCAAACCCTTTGAGCTTCCTCCTCCATGTCGTCCTGTGCTAGCTTATCGCCAGGAGCTGACAGGGCCAGCCCCTCACTGGTGCTCACACATGTGCCTGTCTGACTCCTCCACTAGACCCAGAGCATGGTGGGTGTGTGTTCCAGACACTAAATGGCATTTAGTTCAGAAGTATTTGCTGAGAGAGAGCAATGAATATTGCAGACACAATCCCTATTCTCACAAAGCTTCATCCAGCACGGGAGACAGACATGAGACAGATCATTTCCCAGAGTTCCTCACCAATTTAGCACTGTGGTAAGTGCTACCAAGGAACTGTGCAGGGCACTCTGAGAACACACAACAGGAGACCTGACCTGGATTGGAGCTTCTCAGAGGATGTAATGTTTAAACTGAGAACTGAAGGAGGCTGAGCATGGTGGGTCATGCCTATAATCCCAGCATTTTGGGAGTCTGAGACGGGAGGATCACTTGAGGCTGGGAGGTTGAAGCTGCAGTGAGCTATGATTGTACCACTGCACTCCAGCCTGGGCGACACAGCAAGACCCTGTCTCAAAAAAAGGGGAAAAAAAAAAAAAGAACTGAAGGATAAGACAAGTGAGTGGGGAGATTCCAGACAGAGGGAGCTGCTTACTCAAAGGCCCTGAAGAGGGAAGGATCGTGGTTATTTCAGGGAACAGAGAGCAGCAGGGCACAGCTTGTGCTTGGCAAGCTGGTGGGATGAGGCTGCCACAGCAGGCCTTGAAAAAGCAGTTCAACTCGTCGGGAGGCCAGTTCTAGTTCTATGGAGGAATCCCGGAGCTGCAGCTCTGAACCACACACCCACCTTCCATTCCCAGCTCCCTCAACACACACACGCACACACATGCACGCACATGCACACGCACACACATATGCGTGCAGCAGGCTGGCTTGTCTTACCTGCCACTCTAATTCCTCCCTTGAGAATCGGTCCGTGGGCCCATCGGGGCTGTCCCGAGAGTTCTCGGTTCCATCTTGCTCCAGAACAGGCAGCAAGTACTGAGAAGGGGGGTAGTATTCCAGCCCTGATTCTGTAAGAGAGGAGACACAAACTGACCAGGAGGGAGGAGACAGCTGAGGTACCCGGAGACACCCGCTCCCACTGCCAGGGCAGCCGGCCCCGCCCTGACTCAGCCACTGCTCTCCTCTTCCCTAGCCTGGGCGCTCTGTGGTTTTCATCGGTCCTAGCCCTGGGCCTGGAATGTGGCAGGTGCTCAGTAAATGTCAGCAGAGTGAGTCAATGGGTACTGGCTACACCTTCCACCCAAGTGAGAATGAGGTGATAAAAAAGCCTGAGATAAGATGTGAAACCTGGGTCCTAGATCCAGCTCTACCAATAATTCCCTGAATGTGAGACCTTGGGCAAGATGCTTTCCTTCTCTGGCCGTGTATTGTTTTGCCTGTAAAATTCCAAAGGGTTCATACCTTAGACCCACTTCCTATTTGGCTGTTTGTCTTTTTCTTGTTGATTTGTAGGTGCTCTTTATATATTGTAGTTAATAACCTTAGGTCTATAATATGTTGTAACTATCTTCTTCCAGGTGATAACTGGCCTTCTAACTTTGATGATGGTGGCCTTCCGGGGTAAACAAGTTGTAAGTTTTGATGTACTCAAAGTTATCATTTTCTCCTCATGGGAAGGATACAGTCAGGTCACAAGAAATACTAAAAATGGGCAGAATACATATGAAAAATATTCACAGAATCAAGGAAGTGACATTAGAATAATAATGGGCTCTCTTGTTATCCGTCCAATTAGCAGAGTCTTTAAGATAATACTGCGTGTTATGCAGGTTGTGATGGGGGAGAAAGGTCCTCCCAGCCACTCCTCATGGGACGGACACAGGTGGGACCTCTTCCCAGGCACCCTGGGGTGCTCGTGCCCTCTCATCCACCCTAGGGGAAAGTGCACACAGTGACAGAGAGGTGTTGGTTCAAATGTTCAGAACAGCAGGAAACTGGAAATGCCCTCCGTGTTCACCACAGGGATGGCTACGAAGCTATTGGCACCACCACATGAAATCCTGTGACCAGTTTAAGGGGACATTCAAACCATATTATGAGACCAGAAAATACCCAAGACTTTTCTTGAGAGAAAAAAAAAGCAAGGCATAGAATCACATCATATGATATCTTTCATGGTTTCTTTAATGTCTATTTTTATTTTTATTTATTTATTTTCATTTTTTGAGATGGAGTCTTGCTCTGTCACCAGGCTGGAGTGTAGTGGTGTGATCTCTGCTCACTGTAACCTCCGTCTCCCGGGTTCAAGCGATTCTCCTGCCTCAGCCTCCCAAGTAGCTGGGATTATAGGCATGCGCTACCACGCCCAGTTAATTTTGCATTTTTAGTAGAGACAGGGTTTTGGCATGGTTGGTCAGGCTGGTCTCGAACTCCTGACCTCAGGAGATCCGCCCGTCTTGGTCTCCCAAAGTTATGGGAT
>NW_012099098.1:1919458-1921738 GCF_000951045.1 Mandrillus leucophaeus
AAAAAAAAAAAAAGAACTGAAGGATAAGACAAGTGAGTGGGGAGATTCCAGACAGAGGGAGCTGCTTACTCAAAGGCCCTGAAGAGGGAAGGATCGTGGTTATTTCAGGGAACAGAGAGCAGCAGGGCACAGCTTGTGCTTGGCAAGCTGGTGGGATGAGGCTGCCACAGCAGGCCTTGAAAAAGCAGTTCAACTCGTCGGGAGGCCAGTTCTAGTTCTATGGAGGAATCCCGGAGCTGCAGCTCTGAACCACACACCCACCTTCCATTCCCAGCTCCCTCAACACACACACACACACACACGCACACACATGCACGCACATGCACACGCACACACATATGCGTGCAGCAGGCTGGCTTGTCTTACCTGCCACTCTAATTCCTCCCTTGAGAATCTGTCCGTGGGCCCATCGGGGCTGTCCCGAGAGTTCTCGGTTCCATCTTGCTCCAGAACAGGCAGCAAATACTGAGAAGGGGGGTAGTATTCCAGCCCTGACTCTGTAAGAGAGGAGACACAAGCTGACCAGGAGGGAGGAGACAGCTGAGGTACCCGGAGACACCTGCTCCCACTGCCAGGGCAGCCGGCCCCGCCCTGACTCAGCCACTGCTCTCCTCTTCCCTAGCCTGGGCGCTCTGTGGTTTTCACCGGTCCTAGCCCTGGGCCTGGAATGTGGCAGGTGCTCAGTAAATGTCAACAGAGTCAGTCAATGGGTACTGGCTACACCTTCCACCCAAGTGAGAATGAGGTGATAAAAAAGCCTGAGATAAGAAGTGAAACCTGGGTCCTAGATCCAGCTCTACCAATAATTCCCTGAATCAAGATGCTTTCCTTCTCTGGCTGTGTATTGTTTTGCCTGTAAAATTCCAAAGGGTTCATACCTTAGACTCACTTCCTATTTGGCTGTTTGTCTTTTTCTTGTTGATTTGTAGGTGCTCTTTATATATTGTAGTTAATAACCTTAGGTCTATAATATGTTGTAACTATCTTCTTCCAGGTGATAACTGGTCTTCTAACTTTGATGATGGTGTCCTTCCGGGGTAAACAAGTTGTAAGTTTTGATGTACTCAAAGTTATCATTTTCCCCTCATGGGAAGGATACAGTCAGGTCACAAGAAATACTAAAATGGGCAGAATACATATGAAAAATATTCACAGAATCAAGGAAGTGACATTAGAATAATAATGGGCTCTCTTGTTATCCGTCCAATTAGCAGAGTCTTTAAGATAATACTGCGTGTTACGCAGGTTGTGATGGGGGAGAAAGGTCCTCCCAGCCACTCCTCATGGGATGGACACAGGTGGGACCTCTTCCCAGGCATCCTGGGGTGCTCGTGCCCTCTCATCCACCCTAGGGGAAAGTGCACACAGTGACAGAGAGGTGTCGGTTCAAATGTTCAGAACAGCAGGAAACTGGAAATGCCCTCCGTGTTCACCACAGGGATGGCTACGAAGCTACTGGCACCACCACATGAAATCCTGTGACCAGTTTAAGGGGACATTCAAACCATATTATGAGGCCAGAAAATACCCAAGACTTTTCTTGAGAGAGAAAAAAAGCAAGGCATAGAATCACATCATATGATATCTTTCATGGTTTCTTTAATGTCTATTTTTATTTTTACTTATTTATTTTCATTTTTTGAGATGGAGTCTTGCTCTGTCCCTGGGCTGGAGTGTAGTGGTGTGATCTCTGCTCACTGTAACCTCCGTCTCCTGGGTTCAAGCGATTCTCCTGCCTCAGCCTCCCAAGTAGCTGGGATTATAGGCATGCGCTACCACGCCCAGTTAATTTTGCATTTTTAGTAGAGACAGGGTTTCGGCATGGTTGGTCAGGCTAGTCTCGAACTCCTGACCTCAGGAGATCCGCCTGTCTTGGTCTCCCAAAATTATGGGATTACAGGCGTGAGCTACCACGCCTGGCCTCTTTAATGTTTTTAAAAAGGTCAAAAAACAAATTATATATATATATACACACACACACACACACACACACGTATATATATATACACACACACTTCTACATAGTTTAGGTAAATTGAAAAATTATTTCTTGGCCAGGCATGGTGGCTCACGCCTGTAATCCCTGCACTTTGGGAGGCTGAGGCAGGTGGATCACGAAGTCAGGAGTTCAAGACCAGCCTGACCAACATTTAGTACAATATTTTTGTACTAAAAATACAAAAATTAGCTGCGTGGTGGCACACACCTGTAATCCCAGCTACTCAGGAGGCTGAGGCAGGAGAATCGCTTGAACTTGGGAGTCGGAGGTTGCAGTGAGCC
>NW_012099098.1:1921788-1922389 GCF_000951045.1 Mandrillus leucophaeus
AGCGATTCTCCTGCCTCAGCCTCCCAAGTAGCTGGGATTATAGGCATGCGCTACCACGCCCAGTTAATTTTGCATTTTTAGTAGAGACAGGGTTTTGGCATGGTTGGTCAGGCTGGTCTCGAACTCCTGACCTCAGGAGATCCGCCCGTCTTGGTCTCCCAAAGTTATGGGATTACAGGCGTGAGCTACCACGCCCGGCCTCTTTAATGTTTTTAAAAAGGTCAAAAAACAAATTTTATATATATATATACACACACACACACACACACACATATATATATACTTCTACATAGTTTAGGTAAATTGAAAAATTATTTCTTGGCCACGCATGGTGGCTCACGCCTGTAATCCCCGCAGTTTGGGAGGCTGAGGCAGGTGGATCACAAAGTCAGGAGTTTGAGACCAGTCTGACCAACATTTAGTACAATATTTTTGTACTAAAAATACAAAAATTAGCCACGTGGTGGCACACACCTGTAATCCCAGCTACTCAGGAGGCTGAGGCAGGAGAATCGCTTGAACTTGGGAGGCGGAGGTTGCAGTGAGCCAAGATCGTGCCACTGCACTCCAGCCTGGGTGACACTGAGACTCTGTCTCAAAA
>NW_012099098.1:1923118-1924512 GCF_000951045.1 Mandrillus leucophaeus
TTTTTTTTTTTTTTTTTTTTTTTTGTTAAACACAAGGTCTCTCTCTGTCACCCGGGCTGGAGTGCAGTGGCGCGATCTTGGCTCACTGCAATCTCCGCTTCTTAGGCTCAAGCGAACCTCCCACCTAAGCCTCCTGAGCAGCTGGCGTTACAGGTGTGCCACCAAGCTGGGCTAATGTTTGCATTTTTTGTAGAGATGAAGTTTTGCCATGTTGCCCATGTTGAACTCCTGGGCTCAAGCGATCCACCCACCTTGGCCTCCCAAAATGTTGGGATTACAGGTGTGAGCCACCTTGTTCAGCCCCAAAACCGTTTTAAAGAAAATAAAGGCTTTGGTCTAGCTAACTCAGCCACTGGCCAGGGTGTACATTGGAATCACCTGTTGCTCGAAGACTAATTTGCATATGTGCGGGCTGGTAGCTATGACTGTAGCCACCCCCCTCCACTTTCTTTTAAAGTAAAATATAACATACATAAAGAAGAGAGCACAAAATCTTTCTCTCTCTCTCTTTTTTAAGATTAGTCAAGTGCAGCGGTGAGAAGAGGGGAACGAGTAGAACAAGGACTTAAATCTGTAACTGACTGTGAGCAATCAATCGAGATAACTCACTGCCTTTGGGCCAACAGAGAACACAGAATCTTCACGTAGAGCCTGATGAATGTTTAAAGGTGAACACACTCTCATGACCAGGAACCAGTGCTGGTTCAAAGCTCTGTGGTGACTGACACGAGCACGTATTCCTTTGTGTCTGGCTCCTTGCACTCCACATTGTTTGTGACACTCATCTAGGTTGTTGGAAGGAGCAGTGGCTCATTCTTTCCACTTGCTGTGTGGTATCCACACATGAGTATAAAACAGTCTAGTTATCCATTCTACTCCTGATGGACATTAAAGCTGTTTCCAGTTTGGACTG
Source organism: Mandrillus leucophaeus (assembly GCF_000951045.1). Taxonomy (NCBI): domain Eukaryota; kingdom Metazoa; phylum Chordata; class Mammalia; order Primates; family Cercopithecidae; genus Mandrillus; species Mandrillus leucophaeus. The sequence goes on from NW_012099098.1 coordinate 1,924,032, forward strand.
GTATAAATAGTGCTGCTAGGAACATTTCTGCACATGGCTTTTGGCATTTATTCATATGTGTCTGCGTTGGGCGTTGATATGGTCTGGCCCTGTGTCCCCGCCTAAATGTCTGACTTCTAATCCCCACGTGTTGGGGGCGGGACCTTGAGGGAGGTAATTAGATCATGGGGGCAGTTCCCCCATGCTGTTCTCATGGCGGTGGGTGAGTTCTCATGAGATCTGAGGGTTTTATAAGGGGATTCCCTCTTCACTTGGCACTCATTCTTTCTCCTGCTGCCCTGTGAAGAGGTACCTTCCACCATGATTAAACTGTGAGTAAATTAAACCTTTTTTTTTTTTTGAGACGGAGTCTCGCTGTGTCGCCCAGGCTGGAGTGCAGTGGCCATATCTCAGCTCACTGCAAGCTCCGCCTCCCGGGTTTACACCATTCTCCTGCCTCAGCCTCCCGAGTAGCTGGGACTACAGGCGCCCGCCACCTCGC
>NW_012099098.1:1924562-1938574 GCF_000951045.1 Mandrillus leucophaeus
CGAGTAGCGGGGACTACAGGCGCCGGCCACCTCGCCCGGCTAGTTTTTTGTATTTTTTTAGTAGAGACGGGGTTTCACCGGGTTAGCCAGGATGGTTTTGATCTCCTGACCTTGTGATCCACCCGTCTCGGCCTCCCAAAGTGCTGGGATTACAGGCTTGAGCCACCGCGCCCAGCCAACTTCTTTCCTTTATAAAGAATTTCTTCATAGAAATTGGGAATTTCTCCATAGCAGTGTGAGAACAGACTAATAGAGGCATGTACCTAGGAATGGAACTCATGGGCCATAGGATATTTGAATGTTCAGTTTGAGTAGATATTGAGAATAATTTTTAAGGCAATTTTCACTTTACTTTCCCACCTGCAGTATATGGAATTCCTGTTGCTCCCACATCTTTGCTAATTCTTGGTATTGACAGTTCAATTTTGGTCATTTTATTTTATTTACTTTTTTGAGATGGAGTCTCACTCTGTCGCCCAGGCTGGAGTCCAGTGGCGCAATCTTGGCTCACTGCAAGCTCCGCCTTCCGGGTTCACGCCATTCTCCTGCCTCAGCCTCCTGAGTAGCTGGGACTACAGGCACTTGCCACCACGCCTGGCTAAGTTTTTTTGTATTTTTAGTAGAGACGGGGTTTCACTGTGTTAGCCAGGATGGTCTTGATCTCCTGACATCATGATCCGCCTGCCTCGGCCTCCCAAAGTGCTGGGATTACAGGTGTGAGCCACTGCGCCTGACCTATTTTTTGTTTTTTATTTTTGGTTGACTTGTTAGCAGGAAGTTTGTGGTTTTTTTTCCATTGAAAACTTTTGGCCATTTTAGTGGGTGTGTCGAAGTATCTCTCTGCAGTTTTAATTTGCATTTTCCCATTGATTAAGATGATCATGTGCACTTTTTTCAGATATTGTCCGTTATCTGTATATCATCTCTCTCTCTTTTTTTTTCTTTTTGAGATGGAGTTTTGCTCTGTCACCCAGACTGGAGCACAGTGGCACAATCTCAGCTCACTGCAACCTCCGCCTCTCAGGTTCAAGCAATTCTCCTGCCTCAGCCTCCTAAGTAGCTGGGATTACAGGTGCCTGCCACCATGCCCAGTTAGTTTTTGTATTTTTAGTAGAGTCAGAGTTTTACCATGTTGACCAGGCTGGTCTCAAACTCCTGACCTCAGGTTATCTGCCCACCTCAGCCTCCCAAAGTGCTGGGATTACAGGTGTGAGCCACTGTGTGGACATTCTCTTGTAAAAATTCTTAGTCAAGTCTTTTGCTAATGTCTTCCTCGTGGATCTGTAGGATTTCTGTTTATAGTCCAGATCCCAGTCCTCTGTTGGATATATATGTATTGCTAATATCATCTCTAACTTTATGGCTTTCCTTTTCTTTCCCTAAATGGTATCTTTTGAGGAAGAGAAATTTTGATTTTAATTAAACCATTTTTTTTGTTTGTTTTTGTTTTTGAGACAGGGTATCGCTCTGTTGGAGTCTTGCTCCAGGCTGGAGTGCAGTGGCATCATCACAGCTCAGGCTCAAGTGATCCTTCCACCTCACTCTCCCAAGTAGCTGGGAACACAGGCACACGCCACCATGCCTGGCTGATTTTTGTATTTTTTTGTAGAGACAGGGTTTCACCATGTTGCCTAAGCTGGTCTCAAACTCCTGGGCTCTAGATCCTCCTGCCTTGGCCTCCCATAGAGCTGGGATTACAGGCGCAAGCCACCATGTCTGGCCTTAATTAAATCGAATGTAACAATTTTTTATAATGAGTACTGCCTGCCTCCTATTTAAGGAAGAGGTTAAAGTTCATTTTTTCCATAGGGACATCCAGTTGATCCAGAATCAGCTATTGAAAAGACCATCCTTCCCCACTGTTTTGCAATGGCCATGATAAGTCAGGTTATCGTAGGCATGTGTGCATGTGTGTCTTGGTTGCGTTCTGAAAGTCCCACAGGTGACCAGAACCACTAAGAACTTCCAGCCTGACAGGGCATCCTGCTCTCCTCCTGCCTTCAGCCAGTGCTGGCTCCGGGTTTTAGCTCCTTCTGCTGTGCGTCTCTCTCCTGGATGACCCGACAGCCTCCTAACTGGTCCCCTGTCCTGCACTCTTTCTTTCCTCCTGCAATCCCTTCTCCTCCCTGCAGCCTAATGACTGGTTACGTGCTCTCCCACTGGACACTGGGCCCGGGCACGGTCTTTGGCTTCCCCCATCTCTCTTCTCTCTGCTTCCTCACTCCAGCTACACTGGCCCTCTCTCTGTCAGACTTCCCATCAAGGCCCTTCCATATGCACCTACTGGCGGAAGAGCTTTCTGCTTTTTTCTAAATCTTAACCATGACTCCGTGTCAGTGGAGCCACACTCTCAAAGACAGGCCTTCCCCGTGTCCCCAAAATATATCAGCCGCGCCACTGTACTCCCATAACCACAGTCTGTAACTCTTTCCCTAATAGTTTGTTTTGCCTGCTTCCGTTGCCAGACCTTGAACTCCAAACAGGTAGGCACTGTGGCCATTTCTTTCTGTCTCTGCTGTTCCCCAGCCTGGGCTGGCACAGGGTGGCCATGGGGGTCATGGTTCCTCAGTGAGGGGAGGAGGCGGTGGCCTGGCTTTACCTTTGCAGAGGAACTGCAGGATGGCTGCGGTGCCGGCACCACACACCTCCCGCGGCGGGTAGACCATGGCCGAGGCGTCCAGGCTCAGCATCTGCAGACACAAGGGGGACCCGCTTTACTGTGCAGTTCACTACCAGTGCAACCAGAGACCACACGATTTCCTTATCAATTTGTGTGTCCTCTGTCACCTCCACCCAGCAGGCATGGCCTGAGAGCAGAGGTGACTGAGCTATCTTGTTACTTACGGCTGCATTCCCAGTGCCTGGGATGACTGCAGGCAGTGTGATACCCTACCTTGTTTTAACCGGAGTGACTCTCCTAGCAGAGAGCCAGACAGACTCCATTTCAGTTTCTTCACCTGCAGCCCCTTTTACCTCCCTCCCTTAAGGGCATAACTAGTGTAAACTGACTCAAAGCACATGTAGGAACGCACTTACTGATAAGATATAGAGGCAAGCTGCACCAGCAGCTCCCGGGGAGGCGCACACATGGTGGATGATACACAAAGCCCCGGCATTTATCTCTCTGTGATAGTTTAAGCCTCTGCACCTGGAACTGTTGATTTTTTTTGTAACTGCTTTTGTAACCAATTAACTTTTTAACTTTTTGCCAGTTCTGCTTCTGTAAAAATTGCTTCAGGTAAACTCCCTCCTCCCCTATTTAGACCATGGTATAAAAACAAAATTAGCCCCTTCCTTGGGGCCAAGAGAATTTTGAGCGTTAGCCGCCTCTTGGTAGCTGGCTAATAAAGGACTCCTTAATTTGTCTCAAGTGTGGCGTTTCTCTATAACTCGCTTGGTTACAACAGAAGCAAGCACTTTTTTACATTTTTCTAAGACAAGTTCTCCCTCCCATCGCTCAGACTGGAGTGCAGGGGCATGACCACGGCAGCCTCAATCTCCCCAGGTTTAAGCGATCCTCCCACTTCAGCCTCCTGAGTAGCTGGGACTATATGCACACGGCACCATGCCTAACTCTTGTATTTTTTGTAGAGATAAGGTCCTACTATGTTGCCCAGGCTAGTCTCAAAGTCTTGGACCCAAGCAATTCGCCCGCCTCTCAAAGTGTTGGAAGTACAGGTGTGAGTCATGCACCCGGCCTCTCAGTTCACTTTGGATAAATACATAAGTGAGTGAAAAAAAGGAAGTTATAGGACAGCATATAGCATATGATTCCACTGGCTGGGTGCAGTGGCTCATGCCTGTAATCCCAGCACTTTGGGAGGCCAAGGTGGGAGGATCACTTGAGCCCAGGAGTTTGAGACCAGCCTGGGCAACATAGCGAGACCCCCAACTCTATTAAAAAAAAAAAATATATATATATGTATATATATATGATTCTTCCTTTGTTAGATAATACATTCATACACTTTCACATTAATATTTTATAGAAAAAAATTGGAGGAATATATATCAAACTCAAAGTGGTTTCCTTGAAAAGGAGATTCTGGGTTACTATCTACATGAAATGCTACTATTATTATTATTTTTTGAAACAAAGTCTTGCTCTGTGTCCCAGGCTGGAGTGCAGTGGTATGATCTCGGCTCACTACAACCTCTGCCTTCCCGGTTCAAGCAATTCTCCTGCCTCAGCCTCCTGAGCAGCTGGAACTACAGGCACGCACCACCACACCCAGCTAATTTTTGTATTTTTAGTAGAGATGGGGTTTCGCCATGTTGGCCAGGCTGGTCTTGAACTCCTGACCTCAAGTGATCCACCCACCTCGTCCTCCCAAAGTGCTAGGATTACAAGCTTGAGCCACTATGCCTGACAGAAATGTTTCTTAATATTTGCCTTTTTTTTTTTTACAATATACAGTATGAATTTTAAATTATGTAATGACAAATGTTTATTGGCGCACACAGGCAGATGCCTCCGTGTTTATGAAGCCCAGGAAGCAGGGGCCTCAGCTCACAGCCACAGAACTGCTCCGTCCACGGTGTGAGTTGTGTTGGACCCAGCCCTCCCCCTGCCAAACTCTGACTTCCCATAGGCCCTCCGATCCCACCGAGTGCTGGCAGGCGCTGAGATCCTCTCTGCCTGGGTATCAGGGGAGTTCTGGAAAAGGAGAAGGCCTGGGAAGCTCCGATTTTGCTGTAGCACAAGTGGCTGGGTGGGAAGGGTGGCTCAGGTGCCCCAGCCCTGGCCAGCCCAGCCCTCACACGGTGGGTGTTGAGTGAACGTGCTTTGCACAGGGGAGTGGGAGACTGCCCCAGGAAAGAGGAACTGACCGCCCAGATGCTGAGGGTCCAACAGCAGAAACCCCCATACCAGGAAGCAAATAAACCCCACATGGGTGCTCTTAGTCACCCTCAGTAAAGCGAAGTGGCTTAAGGGCACGGACTCTGGGCTATACCAGGATGCTGGCTACAAGCCACGTGTGGCCATTTACGGTTACATTTTAATTAACTGAAAATAAATCTGATTTAAAGTTTGGGTCCATGGTTGGTTGCAGTCACCACATTTCAAGGGCCCAGCAGCTACAAGTAGCCAGGGTGGCCATGTTAGCTGCACAGATGATAGAGCATTCTCATAGTGGGCAGCAGGAGCAGTGACTGGACACTGCTGTGCCACAGACACCGCTGTGGCTTCAGATCTTGGCCCATCGCATGCTGGCCGTGTGTTTGCTTGATCAGGCCCCTTAGCGTCCTAGGGCTGTGGTCCCCTCATAGCCAAACAGGCAGTATTACTGACGGGGTGAGCTGTTTGGTAGGCGGTATGGGTGACACCTGAAGAAGATCTTGCCCACAGTATGGCCTGAACTCAGAATGGTTATCTCACCCTAAAAGGTTTGTCCGAGTTGCCACCAAGAAACTCAAAAGATTTTTTTTTATGGAATCAAAATAAAATGAAGTGTCTACGTTGGGTGTGGTGGCTCACGCCTGTAATCCCACCCACTTGGGAGGCAAGGCGGGAAGATTGCTTAAGCCCAAGACTTTGAGACCAGCCTGGGCAACATCGTGGGACCTCATCTCTATGAAAAATAAAAAAATTAGTCAAGTGTGATAGGGTACACCTGTGGTTCCAATTTCTTGGGAGGCTGAGGAGGAGGATCTCTTGAGCCCAGGAGTTTGAGGCTGCAGTGAGCTACGATTGAGTCACTGCACTTCAGCCTGGGTGACAGCATGAGGCCCTGTCTCAAAGAAAAAAAAAAATTGAAGTGTCCAGAACTCCTACTAGATGTCGAGGATGGCTTCAGGATTGGGAACGTGCTCTGAGCTGTGTTGTCTAAAATGGTAGCCACCAAGGACCCATGGCTATTTAAATATAAATTAATTAAAATTCAACGAAATCAAACTTTTAGTTCCTGGCTGAACACACAAGCCACATTCCAGGTGCTCGATAGATACACATGGCCAGCGGCTGTTGCTCTAGACAGCATAGTCACTGAACATTTCCATCATTGCAGAAGGTTCCAGTGGGCAGCAGAGAGGACAAGCCATGTTGGCCCGTCTCCCCAGCCGGCCCTTCCTCAGGCAGGAGGGCCCCAGCTGCTGAGGTCAGTCTTTCCTCTGCTGTCTCTGTGCTCACCCACACATTCTGACACAGAAGCCTCTGCTCGGCAGGCTGGGCTGGCTGAGAGTGGGGTCAACTCCAGGCCACTCCGGAATGCTGGCCAGACTGCGTGCCACCACGAATGGAGAAGTCCCCGTTCCAGAAGCCGAGTTGTTCAGAGGTGGGGAGCACAGGCATCAGCTTCAGATGGCCTGGTTTACAACCATCTCTGCTGTCAGTGACTGCGTGGCCCTTGGGCAAGTTTCTTAAACTGCCCGTGCCTCAGTTTCTTCATCTACAAAGTAGCACAATAGTATCTGCCTCACAAGAGTTCTGTGATGATTCATGGAGCGATTCCAGGTTATGCCCAGTCTTAGAAAGCCCCAGATGAAGGTGAGCCACCTCATCAGCACGACTGTGAGAGCCACTTTCCCTGAGCAGCAGCCCCTGTCAGTGTCTGTCATAGGCTGAACTGTGTCCCCCTCCCAAGTTCCTATGTGGAAATCCTAATCCCCTGTCCCTCAGAATGTGGCTGTATGTGGAGATAGCATCTTTAAGGAGGTAATTAAGTTAAAAGGGGGTCATTAGGCTGGGCCCTAATCCAATATGACTGGTGTGCTTCTAAGAGGAGGAAATTTGGACACGGACATGTACACAGGGAAGATGAGGTGAAGACACAGGGAGGGAAGACAGCACCTCCGAGCCACGGAGAGAGGCCTCAGAAGTCACCAGCCCTGCCAACACCTTGAACTTGGACTTCTAGCCTGTAGAACTCCCCTGGCCTGGGTAATTCTGAACCCGCATCCCGACAGCTCCCTACCTCCTTTTCTCCCTCCCAGCTTTCTGGGCCCCGTATCACACAGGCTCAGCAGCTTCCAACCACATCACTTCCCCGCCCCTCCCTGAGACAACCTGTGCTTCCCACCACCTGCCTCCTGCACCTGGGCTGCCCCTGTTATCCAGGTCTGCTCAGAATCTTTTTTTTTTTTTTTTTTTGAGACAAAGTCTTGTTTTGTTGCCCAGGCTGGAGTGCAATGGTACAATCTTGGCTCACTGCAATTGCCGCCTCCTGGGTTCAAGCAATTCTCCTGTCTCAGCCTCCCCCGAGTAGCTGGGATTACAGGTGTGTGCCACCATGCCTGGATAATTTTTTGTATTTTTAGTAGAGACAGGGTTTCACCATGTTGGCCAGGCTGGTCTCGAACTCCTAACCTCAAGTGATCCACCCACTTTGGCCTCCCAAAGTGCTGGGATTACAGGCGTGAGCCATGGCACCCAGCCCAGAAATCTTATTCCTCCTTCAAGGTCTGGCTTGAATATCACAACTTTTTTTTTTAACTTTTTTTTTTTTTCTCCTGCAACTTTTAAGTTCAGGGGTACATGTGTAGGATGTGCAGTTTTGTTACAAAGGTAAACATGTGCCATGGTGGTTTGCTGCACAGATCATCCCATCACCCAGGTACTAAGCCCAGCATTCATTAGCTTTTCTTCCTGATGCTCTCCCCACAACCCCGCTCTGACAGGCCTCAGTGTGTGTTGTTCCCCCACCGACAACTTCCTTAAAGTGTCAGCCTCTTCTGGATTCAGCTCTCTTTCTTCTTCTTTCTTAATGTATGTTTTTCTGCCTCTATTATGGCAGCAAAAGTCATATAATTACGAATGTTCACACATTGGCCTCTCTACAAGCTTCCAAGGACCATGCCTTGGGATCTCTGTGTGATCCTGGCACCGTGAGATCAGGGCAGGCACTCAGTAATGTGGGAGAGGGGAGGTGGGCAGGCCAGAGAGCACCCCAGGCAAAAACAGCTTCCCATTTACCTCCAGGGTTCGAACGTGAGCCAGCATCTGCGGCAACCTCTGGATCTCGTTTCCACTGATGTTGAGGGTACGCAGGCTTCGAAGCTCCCCCAGGGTGTCTGGAAGCTCCTTCAGCTTGTTGTCTGCGGAGACCCCAACAGCACAGCTCAACACCCCAAATCTCCATCACCAGCTTCCTGCCTGATGCCCGCTGGGAGCCACTCTGACCTCTGGGGCACACACCAGGTCCCAGGTCCTGAGGTATCATAGGATCAAGAAGGTGGAGTTCCGGTTCAGGTCCCCACTCCACCAATTACTAGCCACGAGACTTTAGACAACTGGCTTTGCCTCCCTGTGCCAGTTTTCTCACCTGGAAAATGGGGACAACACTGCTACCCAGCCTTATAAGAACATGGGGAGATTGGAGGTTCAGGTAGATGATGTGTGAGGTCCTCCGCACAGGGCCCCTCACGCTGTAATGATGAGCAATGGGGCGCCACTGTTGTTCTCATTACTCATATGTTACAGTTGATAAATGGAGGCACTCTGTGCAGGAAGTGCTTAAGGACAGCGAGGAGAAGGCAGAGAGCTGGGTGTGGCGAGCAGAGCGCTCCTGCGGGTAAGGCACCTATGCAGTAATCTTGGCTCTGCCACCATCCCATTGGGTGGTCTTGAGCTAGTCATATTCGATTTCCTGGGCCTTGTTTTCCTCATGTGTAAACTGGGGATGGTACCACCGCCCTCAGCCTGCCCCGTGGACTCCTCGGGAGGCTTGTTGTGTCGCTGGAGATGGAAGCGCTGCTCAGAACCTTACTGCAGCCACACAGCCCTGGCTCCGAGGAGCCACAGGAACGCTCCTGACAGCCTGTCTCTGGTTACCACGGAGACAGCTGACCCAGCAGGGGTCAGTCCATTTACAGCGACCCCTGGAGACTGGCTGCCTTCCCGCTCAATGGCTCCGTGGCGGGGCAGTTTGTGGATCCCGGCCAGGACTGCCCAGAGCTGATGGAGGGTCACATGGACACGGCTTCTTGGTCCCTACCTTTAACATTGAGAGTCTGGAGCTGGGTCAGGTTCCCAATGGAACGCGGGAGCTGCATCAGTTGATTCCTTTCCACGTTTAAGACCTAAGAAAAAGGAAGAGGTGGCCAGGCGCAGTGGCTCATGCCTGTAATCCCAGCACTTTGGGAGGCCAAGGCAGGTGGATCACAAGGTCAGGAGTTCAAGACCAGCCTGGTCAACATAGTGAAACCCCATCTGTACTGAAAATACAAAAATTAGCTGGGCATGGTAGCACACGCCTGTAGTCCCAGCTACCCAGGAGGCTGAGGCAGGAGAATCGCTTGAACCCGGGAGACGGAGGTTGCGGTGAGCTGAGATGGTGCCATTGCACTCCGGCCTGGGCAACAGAGCGATACTCCATCTTAAAAAAAAAAACCTAAAGAGGAAGAGGTGACACGAGAACCCACACACAGACCACAGTGATGACCCCTGCACCCCTCGCCCTGCCAGGTCAGGGCACCCAGGCACTACACACACAAGCCCTTAACTCCCCCTGCCGGCCCTTCAGGAAGACAGAAATTCTTAACTTTCTGCTGGAGATAGAAAAAAAACAAAGCTCAGGGTAGTGAAGTCATGTGCTCAGGACAGCACAGCCAGGCCTTGAACCGCTTCTGGCTGAGGTTCCAGCACTTATACCGACCACAAAATGCTCAGTAACTGTCCCACCATCAGGGAGGGAGGGAAAAGGGGACTACAGACTCCGGGATCTGGGGAGGCCGCACAGGAGGCTCTAGTTCCCCCAGCGTTAAGGAAAAGGAAACCTGGCTGCCCCAAGGCTGTGTGATCCACCCAAGGCCTCAGGCTGGTAGTGGTGCTGGGACTGAACCTGGGCTTGTTGGATTCCAAAGCTGTACTCCCTCCAGAAGGTAGCACCATGAGGTGACCGAGGCCAACAGGATGAAACACTAAGTAACCATTAAAAATAGATGCAATAGGCCGGGCGCGGTGGCTCAAGCCTGTAATCCCAGCACTTTGGGAGGCCGAGACGGGCGGATCACGAGTTCAGGAGATTGAGACCATCCTGGCTAACATGGTGAAACCCCGTCTCTACTAATACAAAAAAAATTAGCCGGGCGAGGTGGCGGGCACCTGTACTCCCAGCTACTCGGGAGGCTGAGGCAGGAGAATGGCGTGAACCCGGGAGGCAGAGCTTGCAGTGAGCCGAGACCCCGCCACTGCACTCCAGCCTGGGCAACAGAGCCAGACTCCGTCTCAAAAAAAAAAAAATAGATGCAATAGGAGCTGGGCTCACGCCCAGCACTTTGGGAGGCTGAGGTGGGTGGATCATGAGGTCAGGAGATCGAGACTATCCTGGCCAACATGGTGAAACCCCGTCTCTACTAAAATACAAAAAATTAGCCGGGCATGGTGGTATGTGCCTGTAATTCCAGCTACTCAGGAGGCTGAGGCAGGGGAATCGCTTGAACCCGGGAGGTGGAGATTGCAGTGAGCCGAGATCACGCCACTGCACTCCAGCCTGGTGACAGAGCGAGACTCCATCTCGGGAAAAAAAAAAAAAAAAAGACGCAATGGAAAGCTAAGTAGCCATTAAAAATAATGAGAAGATGAATATTTGATGAACCAAAGGATGTTATGAGTTACTGTCAGGTATCCAAAAGCTCCAAATTAGTGAACGCAGCAATTCTATAAAAATACACCTATTGGCCAGGTGCAGTGGCTCATGCCTGTAATTCCAGCAATTTGGGAGGCCAAGGCGGGCGGATCACTTGAGGCCAGGAGTTTGAGGTCAGCCCGGCCAACATGGTGAAAACCTATCTCTACTGAAAATACAAAAATTATCCAGGTGTGGTGGTGCGTGCCTGTAATTCCAGATACTCAGGAGGCTGAGGCAGAATCTCTTGAACCCGGGAGGCAGAGGTTGCAGGGAGTTGAGATGGTGCCACTGCACTCCAGCCTGGGTGACAGAGTGAGGAAAAAAAAAATACATACAAAAAGTCCTACATCAAGGTATTTATTGCGGCTCAAAGTGGTAGCAATTGGTCAGGCGTGGTGGCTCACAACCATAATCCCAGCACTTTGGGAGGCCAAAGTGGGTGGATCACCTGAGGTCAGGAGTTCGAGACCAGCCAGGCCAACATGGCAAAACACCATCTCTATTAAAAATATAAAAACTAGCCGGGCGCGGTGGCACACTCCTGTAATCCCAGCTACTAGGGAGGCTGAGGCAGAAGAACCACTTGAACTCGGCAGGGAGAGGTTGCAATGAGCTGAGATGGCACCACTGCACTCCAGCCTGGGCAATGCAGTGAGACACTGTCTCAAAAACAACAACAACAACAACAACAACAAAAACTAAAGAGCCAAGGGGAGGGTGGAGCTGGCACTGAGTGCAGCCTGCTTCCACTGGCTGGAGCCCAGCCAGAACATTCCAGGCTTGAGTGACTGCCTGGTCTCACTAGGGCCATCTGAGGTGGGTTTCTGTTTCCGCAGCCTTACCTGGAGGGCAGTCAGCTGCCCCAGATCGTCAGGAAGGGCTGTCAGCTGATTATCGTGGAGATCTAGAACCTGCAGAAGGAAGACCCCTGTGAGTCTCCAAGTGAGAAAGTCCCTTGGACTCCGGGCTCCAGAGCAGCAAGGAGGAGCTGGGGCCACCTCACACCCCCAGTGCAGAAACAGAGGGCCTGCCCCTCCTTTCCCACTCTGTGTGGATAATTCCCACCTCATTTTCCTTCTCAAACCATTTTACCACTTTCTTATTTTACGTATATTTATTTTTACTGTTGATTGAAAAACTATGCTATAAAACAGTATGCCTAGATACTAATATGTTAAAAAGAAACATCCCTTTGTATAAATATATATTTGCATAGAAAAAAGACTTTCAAATATGTGATAAAATACTGATAGTGATACTCCACAGTGTAAAATTATAGATGTTTCCCCCTTTGCTTAACTGTACTTGCTAATTACTTATTTTATTTTATTATTTTATTTTATTTTATCTTGAGACAGAGTCTCACTCTGTCAACCAGGCTGGAGTGCAGTGGCACGATCTCAGCTCACTGCAACCTCCACCTCCTGGGTTCAAGTGATTCTCGTGCCTCAACCTCCCAAGTAGCTGGGATTACAGGCATGTGCCACCATGCTCTGCTGGGATTTTTTGTATTTTTAGTAGAGATGTAACGCCATGTTAGCCAGGCTGGTCTCAAACTCCTGACCTCAAGTGACCCACCCGCCTTAGCCTCCCAAAGTGCTAGGATTACGGGTGTGAGCCAGTACAACTGACCGCTAATTTTTTAAAAAGGAAAATGCACAAAAAAAGGCCTTGGAGAAACATTTATACATGTGCATACACAGGTACTCTCCACATCCATGGGTTCCATATCTACGGATTCAACCAAACTCAGGTCGAAAATATTAAAAAAGAACAAAAACAAAAACAAAAAAAAGCATCAGTAGTGAACACATACAGGCTTTTCTCTTGTCATTATTCCCTAAACAATATAGTATAACAGATTGGGCCTGTGCTGCAGGGCTCCTCTGAAGGTGCATACCACTCTCCCAAGCTCAGGTGTGTACAGAACAACCCTGGGCTCACACCGCCCACATCTTGTGAATGCCTCCCAGCCTGTCCAGGGAGGAGCTCACAGTCAGCAGGAAGTCCTTCCAGATCACCTGGGCGTCCCTCCTCTTCCTTCTTGCCTGGAAGTGTCAGTTTCCTCGCCCTCTGCTAGCTGACTCGCCATGAGTTTGTCATTTGGCTTTCCCCCTAGCATGTAAACTCCCTGGGGACAGGGCCTGTGGCTGGTCATCTTTGTCACCCTATCCCACACACAGCCCACAGGAGTATCCAATAAACCATGCTGATCAAATCCCAGATTGACAGGTAGATGAGGCCCCACTGACATACAAGAGGCGGCCCAAAGGGAGCAGGTGCTCAGCTGCCGCCTGGAACCCCATGCAGAGCCCCAACTGCCTGGGAGGAGGGCCCGGTACCTTGATGGTTGCCAGACTCAGGAGGCTGCAGGATTTGGGAAGCAGGGAAGTGAGGTGATTCGTGTGGACGATCAGCACCTGTGTGGAGAGATGTGCGGCCATGTTGGGCTGAGGAAGAGAAGCAGGCACGGCAGGCTAAGGGCATGGAAGCCAGCCCAGTGCCCTGCTACGCCCCGCCGTCTTGCTCTCCCAGACACCACGACAGGAGCAGGGGATGTGGGTCAGGATCATGAACTCTCCCAATGGGGAATCTGATGCCCTTCCTTAAAATCTGGATCTTCAAGGGTGAAAGAGACCTTAGAGGTCTAAACCTTCCATTCTGAGAAGGGATCCCCCTGCAGCCATTCTGATCATAACCTTCCCAGCACCAGCATCTTCACGTGGAAAATAGAGAATAATCAAGTGCCTGCCTCCCAGGGCTGCCATGATGTTCAATACAAGCTCATGCGCAAAACATCCAGAGCTGGCACACGGGCCAGGGCTCAGTCCAGGTCATCTACTCCTATTTTTCTTAGTCATCAACCACTGCCTAACACTTCCAGCACAGACTTGGGATGGTGGCTCACGCCTGTAATCCCAGCACTTTGACAGGCCAAGGTGGGTGATCACTTGAGGTCAGGAGTTCGAGACCAGCCTGACCAACATGGCAAAACCTCATCTCTACTAAAAATACAAAAATTAGTTGGGTGTGGTGGTGGGCACCTGTAATCCCAGCTACTCAGGAGGCTGAGGCGGGAGAATCGCTTGAACCCAGGAAGTGGGGGTTTCAGTAAGCTGAGATTGCGCCACTGCATTTCAGCCTGGGTGACGGAGCAGAGTGTCCGTCTCAAAACAACAACAACAACAACAACAAAACACTTCCAGCGCCAAGGAGCTTACTACTCTGTTAGCATGGAACGTTTTTTTTTTTTTTTTCGTATTCTCATTTAGGTACTTCACTTAGAGTGCTTCTGCCCATCTGCACTCAAAGCTGCAATGCTCTGCTGAAAAATCATTCACTCCCCTCAGAATGTCCCCTGCATGACCAGAATAAAAGGGGTGAGTTTCTATTATTATTAACACCGGGGTTCATAAGCCTTTCCTATGTGGCAGGCATTACACT
>NW_012099098.1:1939629-1940692 GCF_000951045.1 Mandrillus leucophaeus
AAAGTATTAAGACAAAACATCTTTGCAGAGTGGACAAGCCAGGCAAAGAACATACACGTAAGCAGCAGCAAAGGACCATAGACACTATCTGGTTCACCGGTCCAGTAAACCAATGACGCCTGCTTTCCCGGAGCTTGAGGCCCAGAGGGATGAGGAACTGAAAAGCAGTGACAGTGCGCTCAGTCTACAGGGGAGAAGCACCCTTGACAAGGGACCTCATCTGTTGGGTCTAAGTCAGCTATTTCTTCTGCAGGTGGGGGAGGGAGCATGGCTTGTCGGGGGCAGTGCGGAGGCCTACTCCTTGGGGACTGAGGAGGAGTTGGGATAGAGTTAGAGGAAACCCACTTTCCCTCACCAAACACATCTGGTACTCCAGGCGCTTCCGAGCCTCCTCACTGGGTTTCCGCTTCCGGAAGAAGAGTGGCATCCTTCCCTTTTCGCAGAGTGATCTGGAGGACCCTGGGGCACAGGAGAGAAGTTAGGAACTGGGGAATTTGTCACAGCCCCCAACACCCAGGACAGGTAGCGCAGTAACACAACGTATGCAGCTGGTCTGTTGGACCATGAGTTCCATGGAGGCAGCAGCCGCATCTTTCTAGTGAGTTCCATGGAGGCAGTGGCTGCCTCTTTCTAGTGAGTTCCAAGGGGGCAGGGGCTGTGTCTTTCTAGTGAGTTCAACGGGGACAGCGACTGCATGTTTCTAGTGAGTTCCACGGGGGCAGCGGCTGCGTCTTTCTAGTGAATTCCACGGGGGCAGGGGCTGCATCTTTCTAGTGAGTTCCATGGTGCAGGGGCTGTGTCTTTCTAGTGAGTTCCATGGGGTCAGGGGTCACATCTTTCTAGTGAGTTCCATGGGCGCAGGGGCTGTCTTTCTAGTGAGTTTCATGGAGGCAGGGGCCGTGTCTTTCTAGTGAGTTCCAAGGTGCAGGGGCCGTGTCTTTCTAGTGAGTTCCATGGTGCAGGGGCTGTGTCTTTCTAGTGAGTTCCATGGGGTCAGGGGTCACAGCTTTCTAATGAGTTCCATGGGCGCAGGGGCTGCATCTTTCTAGTGAATTCCATGGGC
>NW_012099098.1:1944637-1977259 GCF_000951045.1 Mandrillus leucophaeus
TACTAAAAATACAAAAATTAGTTGGGTGTGGTGGTGGGCACCTGTAATCCCAGCTACTCAGGAGGCTGAGGCGGGAGAATCGCTTGAACCCAGGAAGTGGGGGTTTCAGTAAGCTGAGATTGCGCCACTGCATTTCAGCCTGGGTGACGGAGCAGAGTGTCCGTCTCAAAACAACAACAACAACAACAACAAAACACTTCCAGCGCCAAGGAGCTTACTACTCTGTTAGCATGGAACGTTTTTTTTTTTTTTTTCGTATTCTCATTTAGGTACTTCACTTAGAGTGCTTCTGCCCATCTGCACTCAAAGCTGCAATGCTCTGCTGAAAAATCATTCACTCCCCTCAGAATGTCCCCTGCATGACCAGAATAAAAGGGGTGAGTTTCTATTATTATTAACACCGGGGTTCATAAGCCTTTCCTATGTGGCAGGCATTACACTCAGTATATTTCTATCTCTATCTAACTATCTTCCACTGATTTAATTCTCACAGTACCTCAGGGAGGAGAACTACGAATGTCTTCATTTCACAGGTGAAGAAATGGAGAAGTAAGAGTTTAAGGAAGTTGCCCAAGTCACAAAGCCAGTGAGAGAAGGCAGAGTCAGAATGTGACACAGGAAGGTCCAACCCCAAAGCCTACTCTCCTCTCTGTGAAATCACCTGCTGCAGGCCAAAAGCGTAAGAAGCAGAGAGAAAGGAGGTGTCTACGCTGGGGAGACAGCGCCTCAAAGTCCCTTATGGGTTCAAACAAGCAGACATGCAATAAACAAGTCTCTGAAGATGAAGCTCCAGCTCACCTTCTTCTGCAGAACTTTGCACGTTGCAAAAGCTCCAAATGGAATCTAAGATAAGATAAAGAAAAGTAAGTGTCTCCCCTCCTGCCAGTGTTTAGCTTGTTCTCTGAGTGGCATTCACGTGAGGAAGAGACAGGCAGGGGGTGAACAAGGGCAGAACGCCACAGCAGGTGGCAGTGCTGAGCCCAGGGGCAAGGCTGGTGAGCAGTGGTGCTGGGGATGTGGCCAGCCCTTCCCTCAGTCAGCTGGCAGGAGACTGCTCTGCCCCACCCACCCTGTCCCCATTGTGAACCCCTTCAGGGGCTGGAGAATGCCAGGCCCTTCCAGCAACCTAGGAGTCTATGGGTACATTTTCTACCTAGACTCCTCGACTCTTGGAGACTACGTTATATTGAGGCCAAAGTACCATCTCAATTCTTTTGCACAAGAACAAAATCTAAGGAAACATCTCGTGACTAGAGCTTCTGGCCTTTCTAAAGCCCTAGTCCACCTCCGTCTTTCCTAGGGACACGTGATCCAAGAAAATGGGACAGATCCAATTCACAGCCCAACACTATGCTCAGTTTACCTCTGAGAGCTCACATTTAGAGATGTCGAGAATGTCATCTGCCCCAGCTTCTTTTGCCTAAGGATAAAAAGAATTTTTAAAAAGTATTAAGACAAAACATCTTTGCAGAGTGGACAAGCCAGGCAAAGAACATACACGTAAGCAGCAGCAAAGGACCATAGACACTATCTGGTTCCACCGGTCCAGTAAACCAATGACGCCTGCTTTCCCGGAGCTTGAGGCCCAGAGGGATGAGGAACTGAAAAGCAGTGACAGTGCGCTCAGTCTACAGGGGAGAAGCACCCTTGACAAGGGACCTCATCTGTTGGGTCTAAGTCAGCTATTTCTTCTGCAGGTGGGGGAGGGAGCATGGCTTGTCGGGGGCAGTGCGGAGGCCTACTCCTTGGGGACTGAGGAGGAGTTGGGATAGAGTTAGAGGAAACCCACTTTCCCTCACCAAACACATCTGGTACTCCAGGCGCTTCCGAGCCTCCTCACTGGGTTTCCGCTTCCGGAAGAAGAGTGGCATCCTTCCCTTTTCGCAGAGTGATCTGGAGGACCCTGGGGCACAGGAGAGAAGTTAGGAACTGGGGAATTTGTCACAGCCCCCAACACCCAGGACAGGTAGCGCAGTAACACAACGTATGCAGCTGGTCTGTTGGACCATGAGTTCCATGGAGGCAGCAGCCGCATCTTTCTAGTGAGTTCCATGGAGGCAGTGGCTGCCTCTTTCTAGTGAGTTCCAAGGGGGCAGGGGCTGTGTCTTTCTAGTGAGTTCAACGGGGACAGCGACTGCATGTTTCTAGTGAGTTCCACGGGGGCAGCGGCTGCGTCTTTCTAGTGAATTCCACGGGGGCAGGGGCTGCATCTTTCTAGTGAGTTCCATGGTGCAGGGGCTGTGTCTTTCTAGTGAGTTCCATGGGGTCAGGGGTCACATCTTTCTAGTGAGTTCCATGGGCGCAGGGGCTGTCTTTCTAGTGAGTTTCATGGAGGCAGGGGCCGTGTCTTTCTAGTGAGTTCCAAGGTGCAGGGGCCGTGTCTTTCTAGTGAGTTCCATGGTGCAGGGGCTGTGTCTTTCTAGTGAGTTCCATGGGGTCAGGGGTCACAGCTTTCTAATGAGTTCCATGGGCGCAGGGGCTGCATCTTTCTAGTGAATTCCATGGGCACAGGGGCTGTGTCTTTCTAGTGAGTTTCATGGAGGCAGGGGCCATGTCTTTCCAGTGAGTTCATTGGGGTCAGGAGTCACATCTATCTACCAAGTTCCATGGGGCCAGGGGCTGCGTCTTTCTAGTACTGGTTCCATGGAGGCAGGGGCTGCGTCTTTCTAGTGATTTCCATGGGGCCAGGGGCTGTCTTCCTAATGAGTTCCATGGAGCCAGGGACTGCATCTTCCTAGTTCCATGGAGTTCCATAGGGGCAGGGGCCACGACTTTCTAGTGAGTTCCATGGGGTCAGGGGCTGCATCTTTCTAGTGAGTTTCATGGGGTCAGGGGCTGCATCTTTCCAGTGAGTTCCATGGGGTCAGGGGTTGCATCTTTCTAGTGAGTTCCATGGGGTCAGGGGATGCGTCTTTCTAGTCCTTCTGTCAGTGTCCTGAGCCCACAACAGGCGCTCAGTACTCCTTGTTCTTTGTTGACTAAACATTAAGCAGCAGGATGAGGTGGAGACAAAGACAAGCCAGATGACCTGGGTTGGGGCCCACATTTGCCACCGATCTATAGTGAGGTCTTGGCATTATCCTTTTCCTGTTCTGGGGAAACTTAGAGAAGTTTCCTCAGGCGCTTTCCAAGGCTGTTCTTTGAGGACTCTAACAGACTCTGCCAATGAATCACTTCTAGCCCCCTAGACACTGTCGGAGTGGGATCAGCAGGAACAAACCAGAGCCAGCCAGGACCTTGGGGAGCTCAACTACATCATGACCAAAGAGACCTCTGCGGTGAATACAAATTAAAAAGCAATCCTCAGCTTGCCACCCTCAGTTATTATTCCATTTTATTCTCACTATATCCCTATTTAAAGTGAAGAAACAGGCCGGGTGTGGTGGCTCATGCCTGTAATCCCAGCTCTTTGGGAGGCCAAGATGGGTGGGTCACTTGAGCCCAGCCTGGGTAACATGGTGAAACTCCATCTCTACTAAAAATACACAAAGTAGCTGGGCGTGGTGACGTGCGCCTGTAGTCCCAGCTACTTGGAAGGCTGAGGCACGAGAATCACTTGAACCCAGGAGGCGGAGGTAGCAGTGAGCCGAGATCACGCCACTGCACTCCAGCCTCGGTGACAGAGGGAGACTCTGTCTCAGAAAATAAGAATAAAGAAATAAATAAAGTGAAGAAGCAGATGCTTATTAAGTTCAGTGGCCTGGCTGTACAGCCTGGATTGCAGCCTGGAAGCCAGCCTGGAACCGTGGTCTCTCAAGTCCTGACCTGTGGGATTTGCCCGACTCCTTGGTGCTCACATAACTTGGCACACACGAAGTACACTGTCCTGAACTCAGAGCCAGGTGCTCACTGCCTGCCCAGGGCCTGCACAGTGTCTGTAAATATCAGAGCAGGATAAGGGATGGCAATGAGCCAGGAAGCAATCACCCAGGGAAGTGCATGGTGAGCAGCACAGGCTTTGGGATGAAAAAGAACTGGATTTGAATCCGAGATCTGCCACCCACGACCGCTGAGGTCACCTTGGTTCACCTCTCAGAGCCTCAGTTTCCTCATCTGTAAAGTTTAAGTAACCATGCTATCAACACTGGCTTCTGTGAGGATCCAATGACTTCATATATGTCAAGCGCATAATACAGGACCTGGCACATGAGTGCTCAATAAATGTGAGCCACAAAGCACCCACATGCAAGCAGCATTGATTCAGGGCCCACTAGAGGAGCTAGGGAGAAGACAGCCCTGGGAAGAGATGCAGCTGAAGAAGACATACACCCAGTCCTCAGAGGGATGGGCAGAGATGGCAGCTCTGCACCCACAGGGGCGGGGCTGTCTGGGGAGGCAGCCAGGCCTGCAGAGCCAGCTCAGGACCTTCTTGTCACTCCACCTGCCTGCAAGGATGGGGAATGGTTTGAAAACAGCCCTCTCCCATCACTCCCTGATGACCAGCACTTACCCTTCTGCTCCCCAGTCACTAACCCTCCTGCACCCCCTTCCCGATGTGCAGCCCTCCCCCCGACTTCCTCCCAACCACCATCGCTCTCCCACCCCTCCCAGAAGATCAGCTCTTTCCAGGCTGCCCCACATGCCTGTCCCTCCCTTTCCGACGTCCAGCCTAGATGTGGGGGGAGGGCCACATCCATATTTCCTAGGGTGGGGTGGGCAGTGGCTGACCTGGCTTTGCGGATGGAGGGGTCCCCCACGTTGGGAACCGCGGGTGCACTCGAGGGCAGGCTGATCACTCGGAGGGCTTGGTCACGGACTCGGGGCCGCAGACCACCCGGCACGGGCCGGGCGGAGCCGGAGTCTGGTCTCCTTCAAACGCAGGTGCTGGGGACAAACTCAGAATCTCAGAAAGTCACGCAGACCGGGATGACGAAGTCTGAGGCTCTAGAAACCGCAGACTCTTAGAATGAAAAGCGGGACTGGATTTCCACATAAATAGACTGTTTTGATAACTAAAGTGCACACACCAAGTGCTGGAGGGGGCAGGGGTCGCTGTGGTACTGGGGTCTCGGAATGGGACAACGGACCCCTCAGGGGAGGGGCGGGGCTCTGGGATTGGGTGTTGGGGACCGGGGTGACACTTACGATTAAGGAATATGGGAAACAGCTAGGTCTGGGATCACGGGAGCAACCCCTCTTCTCAGACGTCTCCGGAGCGAACTGCCCGATCTCCCTTTCGGAATCTCTAGCTTCAGCGCACGGCGGTACCCAGCTCGCCAGCCTTCAGCCTCAGGCGCCTGCCCACAACAAACATGGCGACAAAAAGCGTCTCTGGAAGGCTGGGCAGTGACGACAGTTCTCGCGATAGCCGCGTTTTCCTGCCTATATCCGGCGTCGTCCGCGCGATTTCCGGCCTCTCGGCTTTCGGCTCGGAGGGGGCGAAGGTGCAACTTTCTTCGGTCGTCCCGAATCCGGGTTCATCCGACACCAGCCGCCTCCACCATGCCGCCGAAGTTCGACCCCAACGAGATCAAAGTCGGTGCGTGCTCTAGTTGTGGCCGGGGCTGCGGGATGGACCTTCCCTCGGCCCCGCCGCACGTGCAAAGCTTTCTAATATGGGGCTCTGAAAGCCGCTGCCTCCTAGAGGCCTTCCCGGTGCTGCGCCGTCCTGGCCAAGCCTCAGTCTCTCTGGGCCTTAGCTTCTCCACGTGTAGGTGGGGAGGGAGGACCGAACCACCTGTGGCGGCTTGGGAGCCCGTAGGCCCTAGGGTAAGGCTTGTCTTCGGGCGTTTCGACCCACTGGCCTGGGTTCGCGGGCGACGGGGCTCTCTCCACGCCTCCGCGGTGTGAGGTTCGGAGCTGCCCACGCACGAGGGAGGAGCGGGTGGCCGGCCTCACTCTCGGTGCTGTTTGGAGAAGAGGCAGAGGGTGGTGTGTCCAGCCCCGGAAAGATGCTGAGAGGGCTGTGGCTCGGGGGCTCCCTCTGCAGCGACACTAACCCTTCTTTTCCTCCAGTATACCTGAGGTGCACCGGAGGTGAAGTCGGTGCCACTTCTGCGCTGGCCCCCAAGATCGGCCCCCTGGGTCTGGTACGTCATCCCCGCCAAGGGGCTTGTTTTCACTTACAGAGCAGAGTTAAGCGCCGGCTCGTGGAGTCACGACTGTGCCAGAGGTGCCCTCGTGGCTTGGATTGTCACCCTCACTAGGCCTGAGCCAATGACTAGTATTAGGTACCTTAGGAAGGTCGTGCGTGAAACATCGAACCTGGTGCCTTTAAATTGTAATTAGCTCCATGTGTCTCCACTGCTGCTTTGGGGCACCTGAGGGGTGGGCCCAAGGGGTTTTGAAGTTAGGAGTAGCTTAGTGACATTGGGCAGCCAATATCTGTATTTCCTCGTCAGGGAAGTGGGCATGGCATTGTTGGGAAGATTAAATGGGGTGTGGGTGAAGATCCAGTGAGGGTTACCAGCTGTGTTGTAGATGTAAACCTAGCAGTTAACGTGACAGGCTGTGCCTTATGCCTGCTGAGTAACTGCTGGCTTCCCCGTCATTCTGTACTCTTGGATTTCCCTGAGTTTCATTAGGCCTTTATGTAATCCTTGCACAGCGGTCCCCTGTCCCAAATGCTCTTCCCCATTGGTCTTTCTTAACCTGTATCTTAACTACTCTTCCTTGGCCCTTAGCTCAGCTGGCACTTAAGGGACACTTAGCAAATAATCAGACACCCATCCAGGCAGATGGACGTGGGTGGTCTGACATGGGAACCTAATATTTTGAAAGCTCCTTAGGTGATTCTAATGTGAGCAGGGCTGAAAATCCCCCTCCTTAAGCACATAGGCACTTAGGAGGGGTCTAGATTCCATTGTGGCCAAGTCTGCAGTTTACAGTCCTGGACAAGACAACCCCAACCCCCAGTTTATGCTATGGTGATAGCTGTGCTGAAGGTGGGAAGGTGCCCTTAAGTACTTGAGATGTTGCCAAGTGAGAAGTGGTGGGCAGGTTTCAAGGCTGTAGTTCACATCTGGACACCATGTTGATTACATTCCTGTATTTCCAGTCTCCGAAAAAGGTTGGTGATGACATTGCCAAGGCAACGGGTGACTGGAAGGGCCTGAGGATTACAGTGAAACTGACCATTCAGAACAGACAGGCCCAGGTATTTACTTGTGCTTGGTTTTGGGATTGGAGGGTGGGGGGACAGAGGTAACAACCCTCTGGGATTCCTGAATAGAGTATTTCTGCCACCATTGGTGAGCTGAGTGATTTTACCTTGTTGGGGAGGCTTTGTCAAGAGTATGGACCTAGGGCAGAGACTTGGATAGTGTGTGGCCATGATTTTTGAAAGTCAGCATGCTTTCAAAAGCAGTATTCATTGGAGGTGGAGTATTAACTCAAGAATCTCCTCTGCAGATTGAGGTGGTGCCTTCTGCCTCTGCCCTGATCATCAAAGCCCTCAAGGAACCACCAAGAGACAGAAAGAAACAGAAAAACAGTGAGTTGTCTTTTCCCTAGTTTGGTTTTGGTAATGGTTTGTGAGATGTTTGATATATATGGCTGTTTTCCCTTAAAGGAAACCTGGGGTTGACATGGCTATTGGGTGTTGATACGGTTAAGGCTGCTAGAGCCAGGTAGTATCAAAAAGTGCCATATTTGCTGGGTGGCTCACACCTGTGTAATCCCAGCACTCTGGGAGGCTGAGGCAGGCGGATCACTTGAGGTCAGGAGTTTGAGACCAGCCTGGCCAACATGGTGAAACCCCCATCTCCACCAAAAAATACGAAAATTATCCTGGTGGTGCTTGCCTGTAGTCCTGGCTACTCTGATGACTGAGGCAGGAGAATCACTCGAACCCGAGAGGTGGAGGTGGTAGCAGTGAGCCAGATTCGTGCCACTGCACTACAGCCTGGGTGACAGTGAGACACTGTCTCAAAAAAAAAAAAAAGTGCCCACGTAGTCCCTGTGTGGGGCAGGCCCCAGTCAGTGCATGTGGGAGGAAGACGTCAGCAACAGTGACCTATAATCAGGAGAGCACATAGAGCCGGCAGGTACTGGGCAGTTTAACTGTCCTTGGCAATTTAAGCTTGTCATTTCTCATCTCTAAAACAGTTTCTGCCATGTCAGATTTGGGAAGGCTTGGTTTTGCCCTCAGCCACCCGCCACTGCACCTGACCAGGTCTCTGTTGGCTGGTGCAATCCAGTGGTGAGCTGATAGTAAACCCCAGCTTAGGAAACAGGGTTGTTCTTCATGTGGATGACTCTGTGCCGAAAGCATGGGAACAGCCTAGAAATGAAATGAAGGACACATGATCTGCTTTGGCTTCAGACTGTAACAGAGCTTTTGCTGTTTTCTCTTCTGCAGTTAAACACAGTGGGAACATCACTTTTGATGAGATCATCAACATTGCTCGACAGATGCGGCACCGATCCTTAGCCAGAGAACTCTCTGGTAAGAGCAGGACAACATGTAACTGCTGTAACTGCAGTTGTGTTTTCACTGAGTGATGACATTCTTCCCACTTAAAGGGTGCTCAGTGAGACCCAAGATGGGGTGCAGTTTTCTGAGACTGAAAGAATGGATGGCTCTTAAATTGGATGTGTTTAATCTGGGCATCAAGGACCCATGGAAGCTTTGCATTCAGGGTCATGGGACCAGATGGAGCTCTGCACTCTATTAGGGGAGCAGGAACCTCATTCTTTCCATTGCCTGCTATGAACCCCTTGAGTATTCCCCAGTATGAGAATTATGAGGGACTGAGCCAGCACCTCCAGTGTCACCATTTCTTTACTAAAGGAACCATTAAAGAGATCCTGGGGACTGCCCAGTCTGTGGGCTGTAATGTTGATGGCCGCCACCCTCATGACATCATAGATGACATCAACAGTGGTGCTGTGGAATGCCCAGCCGTAAGTGACTTTTTTGCTTCATTTTCCATTGTTACAATAGGGGCAAAAGGGGGGCCACCCAATGTATTCACAGAGATAAGCTGGGAAGTTTTGGAAATGGTCACTGGTGGGGTTGGAATAATCCTTTTAAACTTTCCCTTTTACTGATAGACTTTTTTTCCTTTCCCACAGAGTTAAGCACAAAGGAAAGTATTTCAATAAAGGATCATTTGACAACTGGTGGATTTTTTGGTGTGGCGTCTTCCTTGAGGGAGCTAGCTCCTTTGTAGGGTAGTCAATGGGGTTAAGGTGGCAGAGCCTGTGGAGAAGTAACAAGCACCTTGTAGTGGGTAACAAAACTGCCCTGTATGGGCTGGGTTGCCTCAGAAAGGAAGTTTTTTTTTTTTTGGAGATGGAGTTTCCGCTCTTGTTGCCCAGGCTAGAGTGCAATGGCGCGATCTTGGTTCACCACAACCTCTGCCTTCCATGTTCAAGCAATTCTCCAGCCTCAGCCTCCTGAGTAGCTGGGATTACAGACACATGCTACCACGCCCGGCTAATTTTTATTTTTAGTAAAAACAAGGTTTCGCCATATTGGTCAGGCTGGTCTCGAACTCCTGACCTCGATCTGCCTGCCTTTGGCCTCCCAAAGTGTTGGGATTACAGGCGTGAGCCACCATGCCTGGCCAGGAAACACTTCTTATAGACTATAGTGAAGCCTTTCCTAAGAAATGCTCTAACAAAACCTGAACACATGGGGAGTGTAGCTGTCCATTCCTAACCAACTGAAGTTACAGTGGGTTGGGGGCCCAGGACCCGTTTTGCTAGGCATTCCAGTGCACAGCCAGGGCTCAGAACCAGTGATACAACAAATAAACCTGACCACTCTCCTGGACTAAGGATTAGTCCTGGACTAATCCTTTGGTTCTGTGAAAGTGAGGTTCACGTCATCTGTTTAACTGTAAACTGTTATTCCAACCTTTTCTCTGAACTCAGGTGGCTTACAGTATTTGCTGTCTCACCTTGTCTCAAGTCTCATCTTCCCACAGTTGTTCCTTCTGATCAACTTTCTAGAGCCTGTGCTCATCACTCCCTTTTGTTTTAAGATGAACCTTGAAGCACGACCTGGGAGAGGATTCTGGGTACTGGAGTAAAGGGAAATGGTGGCCCAGAGAAATTGATTTTCCCTTTATGACTCATTTGTTTGCACATTAGTTTTCGCCAGTGGTCTCTAGGTCAGTGCTTTTATGTCACCCCAGGTTGGAGAACTACCTTAAGTGGAAAGGACTACCTGGACCCCCTGAGTTAGGGAGAGGATTCTATTTCGGATACAGTGGCTTTTGCCTGTAATCCCAGAACTTTGGGAGACTGCGGCAGGAGCATTCCTTGAGGTCAGGAATTAAGACCAGCCTGGGCAACATAGCCAGACACTTTCTCCAAAAAGCTAGCTGGGTGTGGTGGCTTGTGTGCCTGGCTACTTGTGATGCTGAGGTGGTAGGGTGCGGAAGTAGAGACTTCAGCAAGCTATGGTTATACCACTGCACTCCAGCCTAGGTGAGAATGAGGGGCTAGCACAAAAGCATTCCAGTGTCCTAGAAGGAACTGCACCAAGTCACCAAGGAAACAGTAAATAAGACAGTAAGCAGGCCAAAGGCAAAAGTCTGGATCTGTAATAGAAGGGGAGCACTACTGTTCTCCATGAGGGAGAAAGGAGAATGAGGAGCCGGGGGCAGTTTATGGCTCACCTGCCTCTGAGTCCAGCATGGCTGTCACACCTGCCCGTTCTGGGTGCTTCCTATTCTCCATGGAAAGGGATGTGCCTCCCAATTCATTAGCAGCACACTCTACCCTCAACACGAGTAATCTCTGGGTGGGCTCTTTTTTGTTGAGATGCAGTCTTGCTCTTGCCCAGGCTGGAGTGCAGTGTTGCAATCTTGGCCCACTGCAATCTCTGCCTCCTGGGTTCAAGTGATTCTCCTGCTTCAGCCTCCTGAGTAGCTGGGATTACAGGCACGTGCCACCGCACCCCACAAGTTTTTGTATTTTTAGTGGAGATGGGGTTTCACCATGTTGGTCAGGCTGGTCTCAAACTCCTGACCTTGTGATCTGCCTGGGTGGGCTCTTTCTAACAGTAACAAGCTCTACAAAGGCTGGGCCTGGCTGTGCTTTTCTGAGTTTTGGAACATCAAGGAATGTTCCCCACCTCAAGGAGATTCTGGTATTTCATAGTTGGCCCTAGAATCCCTTTTCTCACTTGTATTTGTATTTACACCCCTTGCCCCAAATTTGATGGTTTTTCAATCATTTCTGGCCAATGCTCTGAGTTCTTTCACAACATTTCTCATTACTTCCAGGAGAAACTGCCAGCATTGCCCAAAGACTTGGCTTTGATGTAGGAGCCAAGTTCTTTACTCATTCATTTGGTCACTTACTCCGAATAAACTCAGGTTTCTGGAATGCTTACCAAATAAAGTGCTCTGGCCCACTGTCTGAATAAAGGCAAACCTGCAACTGAATGGAGCCCTGGATCTTTTGATGCTTGCAGAAAGGTGTTATAGAGCTGAGCGTCCACACACAGCATGTGAAATAGTGGCTATTTACTGAATTGCATGTGGCTCTGGGCTGCAGACTCTAAGTTAGATGTCTTCAGATGCTTTCGAGCCTTTAGCATTTCTCAGGTCCTCACCCATCTGTCCTGAGTCGGCATGTCCAGGACTCTCCACTTCCACCATGTTCCTGGTTACTCTCCGGCGTGGAGTCTCTGATGTCTGATGAAGGCAGAGCTGCACCGGAAGGCCTTCCCACACTCGCTGCATTCATAGGGTTTCACGCCCGTGTGGATTCTCTGATGCTGACTAAGGGATGAGCTCTGGTTAAACGCTTTACCACACTCGTTACACTCATAAGGTTTTTCTCCGGTGTGGATTATGTGATGTCGAATGAGGGCTGAGCTCTCACTGAAGAATTTCCCACATTCGTTACATTTATATGGCTTCTCCCCGGTGTGGGTCTTTTGGTGGATTATGAGATTCGTACTCTGGCTGAAGGCCTTCCCACACTCGCTGCACTTGTAGGGTTTCTCCCCGGTGTGAGTCCTCTGATGGTTTGTGAGGTTTGCACTCTGGCTGAAGGCCTTCCCACACGCAGCACATCTGTAGGGCTTCTCCCCGGTGTGAATCCTCTGGTGCTGAATGAACGCTGCGCAGTAACTGAAGGCCTTCCCACACTCGCTGCACTTGTAGGGCTTCTCCCCAGTGTGAGTCCTCTGGTGGTTCGTGAGGTTTGCGCTGTGACGGAAGGCCTTCCCACAGTCGCTGCATTCGTAGGGCTTCTCTCCGGTATGAATTCTCTGATGCTGAACAAGAGCTGAGCAGTCACTGAAGGCTTTCTCACACTCGCTGCATCTGTAGGGCTTTTCTCCGGTGTGAGTTCGCTGGTGTTTGGTGAGGTTGGCGTTCTGGCTGAAGGCTCTTCCACATTCACTGCACTTGTAAGGTTTCTCTCCAGTGTGAATCCTCTGGTGCTGAATGAGAGAGGAGCTCTGGCTGAAGGCCTTCCCACACTCATTGCACTCATAGGGCTTCTCTCCAGTGTGGCTCTTCTGATGCTGAGAAAGGGAAGAACAGTAACTGAAGGCTTTGCCACATTCATTACATGCATACGGTTTCGCTCTGTGAGGTTTCGTGGTTTCCGAGTTCTTGAAGCGCTTGGTGTGCGTCTCACGTTTGCGAGGTCTCGCTTCCACGGGCACTCTCTGTTGCGGAGAGAGGACTGGTCTCAGGCTGAAGCTCTTCTCAAGCTCACTGGTCCTGTGGTCTGAGTCCCCAGGGGGCATCTCTACATGTGGGTCTTGGAATGATTCTTCAGAAAGGGCTTGCTGTAGTGGTGATTCAGATACAATCTTCCAGCCTGAAAAAAAAAGTGAGAAAAGCCGTTGTGTTCCCTTGGTGGAAGGAAAACCAAAGGCTGAAGGAGTCTGGCCAAGCTCTTACACACACAGGTTTGATGACTCACCTCCTTTCATAAGAGTGTAATGGAGCCTACTACCTACTGAATTCAAAGCCATCATGATGTTGTAGTGCAATGCATTACTCACGTTTGTGGTGATGCTAGTGTAAAAAAATCTACTGCATTGCCAGTCATATGAAAGTATAGCACATACAATTATGCACTGTACATAATACTTAATAAACAACTACGTTACCAGTTTACATATTTACTATACTTAATATATACTTTTAATTGAGACAGAGTCTCACTCAGGCTGGAGGGCGGTGGCATAGTCACAGCTCACTGCAGCCTCAGCCTCCTGGGCTCAAGCGATCCTGCCACCTCAGTCTCCTGAATAGCTGGAACTACAGGAGCACACCACCATCCCTGGGTAATTTTGATATTTTGGAGAGACAGGGTCTCCCCACATTGGCCTGGCTGGTCTCGAACTCCTAGACTCAAGTGACCCTCCTGCCTCGGCCTTCCAAAGTGCTGGGGATTAAAGGTGTGAGCCACCACACCCAGCCTATACTATGCTTTTAATAGTTATTTTACACTGTACTCCTTCCACTAAAAAAAAAAAAAGTTATCTGTAAAACTGCCTCAGGCAGGTCCTTCAGGAGGTTTTCCAGAAGGTACTGTTATCTTAGAGATGACAGCTCCATGCTTGTTATTGCCCCTGAAGATCTTCCAGTTGGACAAGATATGGAGGTGTAGACAGTGATATGCATGATTCCATCAGGTCTGGGCTAATGTGTGAGTTTCTTAGTTTTTAACAAGAGTTTAAAAATAAAAATAGTACTACACACACACACACACACACACACACACACACACACACACACACACATTTTGAGACAGGATCTCACTGTCGCCCAGGCTGGAGCACAGTGGCACGATCATGGCTCACTGCAACCTCGACCCCCTGGGCTCAAGTGATCCTCCCACCTCAGCCTCTGAGCAGCTGGTACTACAGGCCTGTGCTACCACATCCAGCTAGTTTTTGTATTTTTTGTTGAGATAGGGTTTTGCCAAGTTGTCTGGGCTGGTCTCAAACTCCTGGGCTCAAGCGATCCTCCCACCTCAGCCTCCCAAAGAAAACTGTGTAAAGTAAACTTAGTGTAGCCTTAGTGCACAGTATTTCTAAAGTCCATGTACAGCAATGCCCTCAGCCTTCACATCCACCTACCACTCACTCACTCACTCACTCACCCAGAGTCCTGCAAGCTCCACTCATGGTAAGTGCCCTATACAGGTGTACTATTTTTTATCTTTTATACTGTATTTTTACCATACCTTTTATTTTTATTTTTTGAGATGGAGTTTCGCTCTTGTTGCCCAGGCCGGAATGCAATGGTGTGATCTTGGCTCACTGCAGCCTCTGCCTCCCGAGTTCAAGCGATTCTCCTGCCACAGCCTCCCAAGCAGCTGGGATTACAGGCATGCACCACCACGCCCGGCTAATTTTGTATTTTTAGTAGAGACAGGGTTTCACCACGTTGGCCAGGCTGATCTTGAACTCCTGACCTCAGGTGATCCACTCACCTCAGCCTCCCAAAGTGCTGGGATTACAGGCATGAGCCACCACGCCCAGCCTGATGTGGAGTTTCACTCTTGTTGCCCAGGATGGAGTGCAATGGTGTGATCTCAGCTCACTGCAACCCCCACCTCCTGGGTTCAAGCAATTCTCCTGCCTCAGCCTCCCAAGTAGCTGGGATTACAAGCATGCGCCACCATGCCTGGCTAATTTTGCATTTTTAGTAGAGACAGGGTTTCAATATGTTGGTCAGGCTGATCTCGAACTCCTGACCTCAGGTGATCCACCCACCTCGGCCTCCCAAAGTGCTGAGATTACAGGTGTGAGCCACCACACCTGACCTTGAATTTCTATACACAGTCTTCAACCAGACTGCCTGGGTTCAAATCTGGGTTTCACCTCTTACGTGCTCTGTGATTTTGGGCAAACTGTGTAATCTTTTAAAACTTTGGATTTATCACCTGTGAAAGCAGCTCCCTCATACAATCACTGTGAGGATTAAATGAGTTAAGACACATAAAGGACCCAGAATGGTAGCTGAGACACAGTAAGTGCTATCTGCGTGGTTGTTACTCTGGACCTTCTCCTTATAAACCATCCTAAAGCATGAAGTAGGCTTCCCTCAGAACTGCAAGTGCACACCAATGCCCCCAGTCAACCAAGAGCACAGAGGCCCCCATTGCAGGCTGAGCGCGTCTCCGTGTAACTTGGGAGTCCGATCATCTATGGGTTTGACAGTTTTTAAAAGCAGACCATCTCTTTGCGTTTAAAAAAAAAAAATCAAAAGAAGAGGAAGAGTGACAAGAAAAAAAGCCAAGGGAAGAAGGGGCAATTCAGAGGACCATGTGATGCTCACAAACGGCCTGTCCCTCAGCTCACCTCTCTCGAGTGCTGGCTCCAGTAGAAGACTGATGACATCTCAGGCCTGACACACTCCAAACAGAGCTACTCATCTCCCTTTTAACCCAGCACCTTTGTTAATCTTCCTGCTTACCCAACTGATCAGGCCAAAACCTAGGGTCATCCTTAATGCCTCCTCCTCTACATCTCACATCCAATCCACCAGCAAGTCCTGTTGGCTTTAACACCAAAATATGTCCTGACCCCTCTCTTACAGGCCACCATCACCTCATTCCCATGTCTGCAAGAGCCGCCTCCTAACTCACCTCCCCGCTCCCATGCCTGACCGCGAATGTCCATTCTTCACACATACACTGAATTCTTTTTCACCAGTGTCACTTGCCAAATGCTGAATTCTTTTAAAACATAAATCTCATCCCTTGCCTGCGTCAAAACTCTTTAATGGCTTATTTTCTTAGGTGACTAAAATCCAAACGCCTTACCATGGTTTCAGTGCCCCCGCACAATCTGTCCCCTGCACACCACTCTTCCTCGTGTTTACTAAGCTCTGGCCACACAGGTTTTCTAATCCTTAAGCAAGCTCATTCCCACATCAAGGTCTCAACATACGCTGTGGCCCAGAATGTTCCTCTCCTAGGTCTCCTCCACACAGCTGGCTCATCCCCTTCCTTCAGATCTCGGCTCCAATGTCATCTCCAAAGAGTCTTTCCTCTTCATCAGCTCTCCAACAGCTCCCTCCCCTCTATTCCCAACTCAGCCTTGTGCCCCAGTCACTAATCCCTTGTATTGCTTTATTTTCTTCACACAACTCATCACCATAAAAAGTAGATTAGTTATTGTTTGCTCAGTTTATGTTCTTCACGAAGATGTAAGCAGAGACTATGTCCTCATCCCCCGCGCAACAAAGGGGATACATTTTACCCATGGCAGCTAAAATGATGCCAGGTACATACCAAATGCTTAATGCACATTTGCTGATTGATGAATGATTCAATGAATCAGAATTAGTACAACTGGCCAGCAGGGTCTGGGAAAGTGTTAACACCCACCACAGAAGTCCCTAAAATGAGCAGCAGGGAGAATGGCACTTTCAACTCCTGAGTCTGCCACTTGGGAGGGGTAGGGTAGAATAACCCAGGGCCCAAACCCAGCTCTCAGAGGCACAGTGATGCCCAGGACATGCTGTGAGTTAGAGCAGAGGCCATGTTGAGCTCCTCTAATGGCCAGAGTGGAAACTTGCGCCCGACGACTTCTGTTCACTATCATATAGCTTACATAACTCTTCAGTAGGCAACTTTTTTCATATATGTGTTAATTGGTGAAAGAAGAAAGACTTTATCATCTACTTTTTCATATATGGAAACATGACTACATAATTCAGTGGTGTGCCTGGAATCCATGTAGTTAATGCATGGCAAGCAGGGATTTTGAGTATATGTCTTTCATACTCAATGAGGTATTATAAGATATACGTGTATATGTGTGTGTGCGTGTGTATTTCACCCACAGTTCCTGGCTCATAACTCCCATAGCCACTGCTACAGTCTTTTTTTTTTTTTTTTTTGAGACAGAGTCTCGCTTAGTCACCCAGGCTGGAGTGCAGTGGCACGATCTTGGCTCATGGCAGTCTCTGCCTCCTGGGTTCAAGCGATTCTTGTGCCTCAGCCTCCCAAGTAGCTGGGACTATAGGCTTGGGCCACCACACCCAGCTAATTTTTGTATTTTTAGTAGAGATGGGGTTTCCCCATGTTGGCCAGGCTGGTCTCAAACTCCCGTCCTCAGGTGATCTGCCCAACTCGGCCTCCCAAAGTGCTGGGATTACAGGTGTGAGCCACTGCGCCCCGCCATTGCTACAGTCTTCTGTTAAAACGTCAGAGCACTTTAGGCCTCAGAAACAGACTCTCTCTCTCTCTGACTTCCCCTGCCCAAGCAGGACTCTAGTCTGACTGTGGCCGTACGACCCTCATTCCAGAGAAGATCCTGCCCCATACCCCGGAAGAAGGAACGCTGCACCGAGGCCAAGAAGAATCTGCACAGGAAGGCTCTGTCGGGTGTCCCCACTCGTCTACTTGTGTTCAATCAGGCCCTTTCTGTCCAATCTCATTACAACATGCTGTCCGTGCTTCAGTCACGCCTATCCAATGAATCAAAGGCCCAGGCAGGCAGGGTTTGGAGAGCTTCCAGACAGCGGAACACAGGGAGGCTCCCGCAGGGCGGCTGTCCAGGGAAGGCATGAAAGCTCCCTGCACCTTCTCCACACCTCGTCCCATGCATCTCTTCATCTTCATCTTTTCTAAAATAAGTGCTTCCCCAAGTTCTGTGTCCTTTCTCTAACAAATCAATGTAATCCAAAGAGGGGTCGTGGGCACCCCAATCTGAAGCCAGTGTAGTTCTGGAGGCCTGGACTTGCGACTGGTGGGAAGGGGCAGGGGGCACCTTGTGGGACTGAGCCCTCAACCCGTGGGATCTGATGCTATCTCCAGGTAGACGGTGTCTGCTACAAAATTAATTGCTTGCTTGGTCAGCGTGGGGGAAAACCCCACCCCTCTCTGCTCACAGAAGTCTCCTATGTTGACTCCTGCTGTGTATAGGTGCAGAGGTTGTGGTTTTCCGCTCAGGGGCACCCACACCCAGAGCTGCTTCTACTGCCCTACACTGCTGCCTCAGAGCACCTCCTCAGCGGAAATACCCCTTTCCAACTTCTGTTTCTAATGATGTGGTGATTTTAACCTTTGGGACCACTGTACTGGGGTGAACAGTGTCCCACATCATGTCCACCTCAAAGTACAGAATGTGTCCCTGCTTGGAAACAAAGTCTTTGTAGATGTAATCAAGCTAAAATGAGGCCATACTGGATTAGGGTATATTAATGCCCTAAAATGAAGGAAATCCAGACACAGGAGAATGCCACATGAAGACAGGGACAGAGATTGCAGTGATGCAGCTAAAAGTCAACGAACACCGAAGATTGCTGGCAACCACCAGAAACTTGAAAGAGGCAAGGGAAGATCCTTCCCAGAGCCTGCAGAAGGAGCCCGGCCCCGCTGACACCTCGGTTTCAGACCTCTAGCCTCCAGAACTGTGAGCGAATCAACTGCTATTGTTTTAGTCCACCCAGTTTGTGGTTATTTTTTATGAGAGCCCAAAAAAACTAATACAGCAAGCTTTTCAGGGTCTTGAATCCCTCTGAGACTATCATGAACACTCTTCCCAGAAAAATGCAGTTGTTCCCCTCACCACTAAACACTGCTCTCCATTTCTGAAGCTCCACAAAGGACTTCAGTCCTCTGTGTAGACTGTATAGAACAGAGAGATGCCCAGGCAGGGGGCCTTGGGAGAAGAAGGCAGCAGGGCCAGGGAGGCTCCCTGCCACAGGCAGTGTCAATAAGCATCAGTGGTGCTGGGCATGCCACAAGGGTGAGGTAACATGCAACAGGCTGCTTAGAGGATGGTAAGATGGGAAGGAGAAGAGGCAGCTCCATGGAATCATGCAAAGAATGCTCCCGGGGCTTTGTGCCGATTGCCCTATCAGCAGCAATAACTTATAACTCAAGAAATAAAGCAACAAATAGACAGGTTGCATCTTATTTTTATTTATTTTTTTTAAGACAGAGTTTCACTCTTGTTGCCCAGGCTGGAGTGCAATGGCACGATCTCGGCTCATTGCAACCTCCGCCTCCCAGGTTCAAGTGATTCTCCTGCCTCAGCCTCCTGGAGTAGCTGGCATTACATGCATCCGCCACCATGCCCAGCTAATTTTTTTGTATTTTTAGTTGAGACGGGGTTTCACCGTGTTGGCCAGGTTGGTCTTGAACTCCTAACCTCAGGTGATCCACCTGCCTCGGCCTCCCCGAGTGCTGGGATTACAGGCGTAAGCCACCATGCCCGGCCCAGGCTACATCTTTAGAAACATGTCAAATGTTGTCACCTCAAACTGGTTTAATTCATTTGTACCTTTGATGCCTTAAGTCTCAAACATCAAAAGTGACTGGGTCCCCAGGGAAAAACTGCTGAGGCCCTGCCAGAGGTGGCACCAGGGCAGAGGCTGAGAGAGATGAGGGGAGAGAGCTGCTGTACATGGGTGGTAAGAGAGATGCAGTGGAAACTATGGTCTCCTTTCCTTCTGTTTTCCCTGAGTTTCTTAGTATCCGCCCTTTGGAAAATTCTGGCATGGCCACGCAGTAAGAAAGGAGGAGCAGAATGAATTAAGGGGCCAGATAGGGTGGCAGCAGGAGCTGTGACACCCAGTGGCATGCGTAAAGCTGGCACCTAGGATCCTCAGTGAGGGAGACCCCAAGCAAGGAATGTGCCAACAAAGATGACTCTTGCTTCCCAACAATAAGGAAGGATACTCTTTGGAGGCCAG
Source organism: Mandrillus leucophaeus (assembly GCF_000951045.1). Lineage (NCBI taxonomy): Eukaryota > Metazoa > Chordata > Mammalia > Primates > Cercopithecidae > Mandrillus > Mandrillus leucophaeus. The sequence goes on from NW_012099098.1 coordinate 1,964,215, forward strand.
GGACATCACACGTGCCCCCAAACACCTCCCAGCCCTGGGAGCCTCCGTAAGGATGAGGTGAGGAAGAGTGTGTTTTAGAGGCAGACAGAGCTTGCTTCAAATCCCAGCCTTGCCACTATCTAGCTGTGAAGCTTTGAACCAGTGAGCCAGCCTCTCTCAGCATCACTTCCTCATCTGTAGAATGGGGTGATAGCGCCTACCTCACAATTGTTATGATAATCAAATGCACTCATGTGTGATTTAAAGGGGCTTTTGCTCCCAAGACTCCCATTGGCTAAGTGCTTGCTCACATACCTGGAGAGGGACTTCGCACGTCTTCGCCCTCCAGCATCCATGTGCCTTCCCTTTGTTCCAACTGGGAGTTCATGCCAGGCTGGGAAACTGGAAGTCCTATTCAACGGGAAAAACAGGCTTTAGAAATTGTAAGTTAAGTATGAACAGCCACCTAGAACTCAGGGGAGAGCAAGCAGCCCAGTCGGATTGTTCATTTCATCCAGACGGCAAATACTTATTGAGCACTTACTTGGTGCCTGCACCAGGGGCTACAGCAGTACATAAGAGATATGGTGCCAAGGTCTTTTTAAACATCCTTTTAATTTGAGAGACAGGGTCTCACTGTGTTCCTCAGGCTGGTCTCAAGTGACTGTTCCGCCTTGGCCTCCCAAAATGCTGGGATTGCAGGTGACAGCCACCTCACCCGGCCATGCCAAGGCTGTATAAAACATTTCTGGAAGGAGCTAGGAAACAGCCTCAAGGAGGGGTCAAGCCAGGGAGCTAAGCTAAACTCACAAGTTCCCAATTTAGGAAGATGGAAACTTACTGAACATAGAGGAAATGACCTGAGGGTTACCCCATTCCTCCTGGGAAATGAGAGAATGGGGAGGTACAGCCTTGGGGAAAGCAAAGGGAAACTGCCTATTTGCCAAGTGGGCATGCAGAGACCTTCCCCAAGAGAACAAGAGGAATAGACACCATCGCTCTGGTACATCACAGCTGTCAGAAAGCCCTACACACTGGAAAGCAAGTGCCATGGATTTTCAGAATTGAGTGAATCGAAATCTTAAACCATTTCCTTACCTAGTAGGACAAGGTTCCTGGACTTTTCTGGTATCCCCTCCTTGTACCTCTCCCTCGGAGTAGACACGAGGCACCTCCACCCTTCTTGTGCAAAAGCTACTGTCACACTGCTGAAGAATGTGGATCCCTGAAAAAACAAGCACATTTCATCTTGCCAGTGGCCTTAGGATCTAGGGTGATGGGGTGGTTAACGTTGGCGGTTTTGGGGGAGCTGGAAAAGTCTTCGAAAAGATTCAGGTCTCTGGGTAGTTGAAGAAAGTGGCCGGCCGCAGTGGCTCACACCTGGAATCCCAGCACCTTGGGAAGCCAGGAGGCGAGGCAGGTGGGTCACTTGAGGCTAGGAGTTCAAGACCAGCCTGGCCAATATGGTGAAACCCTGTCTCTAATAAAAATACAAAAATTAGTTGGGTGTGGTGGCAGGTGCCTGTAAGTCCCAGCTTCTCAGGAGGCTGAGGCAGGAGAATTGCTTGAACCCGGGAGGCAGAGCTTGCAGTGAGCTGAGATCGTGCCACTGCACTCCAGCCTGTGTGACACAGCGAGACTCCATCTCAAAAGAGAAAGCCTTTATTGATCACCAGCACTGCAGTGCCTAACACTAAGATAATCTGCCATACACACACACACTCACACACACACACACACTACTGTCTCTTGTCTTCACACATTTATAATTCTAGTAGACTATAAATAAAGTGTGTGTGTGCGTGTGAAGTAACTGGGCAAAAATTAATGGGTGCTTGGGACTTGAAGAGAGAATACAGAAAGAGCAAAATTAGAATGTGAGTTGATACAGTGAAGAGTCAGGTACAAATTATCAGAGAAATGTGAAAGATGAATTTTCAGAACATTTAACAAATATTTCTGTGAACGCAGATATCACCCAGTACAACAGGAGAGCCAAGTATGCACACAATCAAATGTAGCACGAGTCAAAGAAACAGACTAGTTGCCAGGAGAACAGAAAGGCGGGGAGGAAGGACCACAGAGTGAAGGCAATTACTGAGCTGGCCTTGAAGCAGAAGGTTTCCAGATGGAGCAAGAGAAGGTTATCCAAGGCAGGAGAGGCACCATGAGCAGAAGCATGGAGGCGAGACAGTCCTTGTGTGTTTAGGAAATGGCAGGCAGTTTGGGTGGGGGGATGAAACGTGGCAGAAAGGTTGTTGAGGTCAGAATGTAAAAAGCCTTGAATCACTTGATAAATGTGATGCTTTTATGCCTCAGGCAACAGGGAGCTGCTGGAAGGCAACTGTGTCTTGAGATGGAGGCATGGAGAGGTGGTTTTAAGAACTCCAACAGTGTCAGTGTCAAGTTGAGAGAGGATCCTGCTTGAGGAGAGGGACTAGATGCAAAGCCAGAAATGAACTTTGTGAGAAAAGAGTTGAGAATGCATCAAAGATGTTTCCTGCTTGGAAGACCAGACAGATGACAGTGTCATCACAAAGAGAAGAAACATGGGAAGAAGGGGTCTGTTAGCAAGGGAACTAGTTTGTTTTGGGGCCCACAGAGTTTAAGGTGGCCATAGGAAATCCAGGTGCAGATGTTCTATCACAGGTGAAAACATGGATCTGGAGTTAGGAGACTCTGGGCAGGAGCTATAAGGCACGCGGGTCAGGTGAAGCTGTTCACATAACACAGCGGCACCTACTCCATGTAATACATCCTCTGCTAGGTACAGGGCGTGGGGGCAGGGGTAGCCAGATGGAAAGCGAAGAAACGAATCAGGAGATAACACAGTATTAACCTAACGCAGAAATCGTCTCCTGGCCAGGCCTCACAGGAACCTCAAACTCAACAAAACGCAACAGAGACACCCATCTTCACCTGCTGTTCCTCGTCTGTTCCCAGCTCAGGCAATGGGGCCTTTGTTCACCTAGTTGGCCAAGCCAGGAACCTGGGTGTTATCCTCTCCTTTCGTGCAGCATCAATCCCTATTGATTCTTCCTCCTAATATCATGAGAATTCACCCATTTATTTCCACTCCCCTACCACTGCCTTGCAAACCAGCAACAGTTTCCATATCGGAACCAGTCTCCGGGCCTCTGATTTTACCTGCTCTTCCAATCCATTCATCACACCGAGAGGTTCTTTCAGTGGAACAAAGAGGGTCACCTTTTAAAATGAAGAAATATTTATGCAGGTGGATCATCTGAGGTCAGGAGTTCGAGACCACCCTGGCCAACATGGTGAAACCCCATCTCTATTAAAAATATAAAAAACTAAAAAATATTTAAAATCTTTGTGTAACTTTAAAATAATCAAGAAAGTAACATCCATTATAAAGATATAACGTCACGAACCAAATAACAAGGAAATATATAATACGTAAAGAAAAAGCTGCAGGAAATGCAAAGAGAAATTTAGAATATTAGGATTTTGAGAGATGTTAAGGTAACTCAGTCATTGACAGCCTAAAGTAAATAAACAACAAAAAGAATAAAGACATGGAAGATGCAACAATTTAATAAGGTTGAGCTGACAGAGCTATCAAACGCTATATCCTGCAATCAGACTGCACTGGCATTTTGTGTTGACAAGAGACACAAACTCCATCCTCATAAAGCACACACCAGCCACATAGGCAGATAAAGAAATCAAAATCAAATTTTGGAGTATCTAAAAAAAATAAATACACAGCCAAAAACTTTCAACGTAAACAAGGAAGGAAGAAGGGGAGTTAAGGATTCAACTCAAGAAGTTAAAAAATGAATTTTTTTTTTTTTTTTTTGAGACGGAGTCTTGCTCTGTCGCCCAGGCTGGAGTGCAGTGGCGTGATCTCAGCTCACTACAAGCTCTGCCCCCTGGGTTTACGCCATTCTCCTGCCTCAGCCTCCCGTGTAGCTAGGACTATAGGCACCCGCCACCACGCCCGGCTAATTTTTTTTGTTTTTTTGTATTTTTAGTAGAGATGGGGTTTCACCATGTTAGCCAGGATGGTCTCGATCTCCTGACCTCGTGATCCACCTGTCTCGGCCTCCCAAAGTGCTGGGATTACAGGCGTGAGCCACTGCGCCCGGCCAAAAAATGAATTTTAAAATAAACCTGAGGAAAGCAGAAGCAAAAGATTAATAAAGAAAAAATATATTAATAAAGAGCAGAACTGACAAGGAAATCCAAGAGCAAATTTTAAAAACGAAAATAAAGAGCTAATTACCTAGTCAAGAAAAAAGGACAGTTCCTACTCTCATAGGACTATGTGAAAGAAACATGTGTTAGAGAGCAGGGCACTGGCACAAAAACAGACACACGGACCCAGAAAGGAGAACCCGGAAATAAAGCCGCACACCTCTAACCACCTGATCTTCAACAAAGTCGACAGAAACAAGCAATGGGAAAAAGACTCCCTACTCAATCAATGGTGCTGGGATAGCTGGCTAGCCATATGTAGAAGAGTGAAACTGGGCCCCTACCTTTCACCATCTACAAAAATTAACTCAAGATGGATTAAAGATTTAAATGTAAAACCTTCAACTGTAAAAACCATACAAGAAAACCAAGGAAATACCCTTCTCGACCTTGGCTCTGGCAAAGAATTCTTGGCTTAAGTCTTCGAAAGCAATTGCAACAAAAACGAAAACTGACAAGTGAGACCTTACTAAAGAGCTTCTATACAGCAAAAGAAAACTATCAGGGCCAGGCGCGGTGGCTCACACTTGTAATCTTAGCACTTTGGAAGGCCAAGGCAGGACGATCACCTGAGGTTAAGAGTTTGAGACCAGCCTAGCCAAAAAGGTAAAACCCAGTCTCTACTAAAAATACAAAAATTAGCTGGGTCTGGTGGTAATCCCAGCTACTCAGGAGGCTGAGGCATGAGGATCGCTTGAGCCTGGGGGGTGGAAGTTGCAGTGAGCTTAGATTGTGCCACTGTACTCCAGACAGGGTGACAAAGTAAGATTCTGTCTCTACAAAAAAAAAAAAACAACTATCAACAGAATCAACACACAACTGAAAGAATGGGAAAAGATATTCAAAAATTTGCATCCGACAAAGGTCTAATCTCCAGAATCTATAGAACTTAAAAGCAACAAGCAAAAAACAACCACGTTAAAAAGCAGGAAAAGACATGAGCAGACACACTTAAAAGACATACAAGTGGCCAACAAACAGATGAAAAAATGCTCATCATCACTAACCACCAGAGAAATGTAAATTAAAACCATGACAAGAGATTCTGTCACACCAGAAATAATGGCTAATATGAAAAAGTAAAAATTAACAGATGCCGGTGAGGCTGCAGAGAAAAGGGAAAGGTTGTAACTGCTGATGGGAAAGTTAACTAAATTAGTTCAGTCACTCTGGAAAAACAGTTTGGATAGTTCTCAAAAAACTTAAAACAGAGCTACCATTCGACCCGGCAATCCCATTACTGTGTAAATACTCAAAGGAAAAGAAGTCATTCTACCAAAAGACGCATGCATGTGCATGTGCCTCATCGTGCTGTTCACAACAGCCAAGACATGGAGTCAACCCAGGTGCCCACCAATGCTGGTCGAGATAAAGAAAATTCCACATGTGGAATAGGAAATACATGTGGAATACGATGCAGCCATAAAAAATGAAGTTATGTCCTTTGCAGTGACATGGACGCATCTGGAGTCCATTACCTTAAGTGAATTAATGCAGGAAGAGAAAACCAAATACTGCATGTTATCATTGATAAGTGGGGAAGCTAAACACCAAGTATATATAGACACAAAGATGGGAACAAAAACCACTGGGGACTACTAGAGGGAGGAGAGAGAAAAGGGGGCATCAGCTAAAAAACTACCTATGGGGTACTATGCTCCCTACCTGAGTGATGGTATCATCTGTACCCCAAACCCTGGCATCACAGAATACAACCATTTAATAAGCCTGCACACATACCCCTGAATCTAAACTAGTAAGGTGAAATTATTTAAGAGAAAAAAAAAGAATGTATTAGAAATGATTTGGTAAAACATGCAGTGAAATGGGAGAACGTTCATCGAATTCTGCTAAGTGAGATAGAAACATGACAGAGCAGAATAAACCCACTTTGAGAATATGAGCTGGGCACCGTGGCTCAAGCCTATAGTTCCAGCACTTTGGGAGGCTGAGGCAGGTGGATCACTTGAGGTCAGGAGTTCCAGGTCAGCCTGGTCAACATGGTGAAACCCTATCTCTACTAAAAATACAAAAATTAGCCAGGTGTGGTAGGGCGCACCTGTAATCCCAGCTACTTGGGAGGCCGAGGCAGGAGAATCGCTTGAACCTGGGAGGTGGAGGTTTCAGTGAGCCAAGATTGCGTCACTGTACTCCAGCCTGAGCGACAGAGCAAGACTCCAAAAAAAAAAAAAAAAAAGAAAGAAAGAAAAAAGAGAATATGATGGAAAGGACAAAAATCAAAATGTTAGATGCCATCTTTTTGTGGGATTAAGAGTGATTTTTAACTTTTTGTGTTTTCTCTATTTTCCAGGTTTTCTGTGAACATGAATTACTTTGTTCATTGCAGAAAACTTGTAAAAAACAAAACAAAACAAAACCAACAAGCAGGTGATCGGGTGGGATGGCCCACACCTGTAATCCTAGCACTTTGGGAGGCCAAGGCTGGAGGATGGCTTGAGTCCAGGAGTTCAAGACCAGACTGGGCAACATGGCAAAACCCTGACTCTACAAAACTTAAAAAAAAAATTAGTTGGGCATGGTGGCACGAGCCTGTGGTCCCAGCTACTTGGGAGGCTGAGGTGGGAGGATCACTTGAGCTCTGGAGGTCGAGGCTGCAGTGAGTCGTGATTGCACCACTGCACTGCACCCTAGGTGACAGACTGAGGCCCTGTCTCAAAAAAAAAAAAATAAAACAGGCCAGGCGCGGTGGCTCACACCTGTAATCCCAGCACTTTGGGAGGCCGAGGCGGGCAGATCACTTGAGGTCAGGAGCTCGAGACCAGCCTGGCCAACATGGTGAAACCCCATCTCTACTAAAAATACAAAAAAAGTAGCTGGGTGTGGTGGTGCGTGCCTGTAATCCCAGCTAACCGCGAGCTGAGGCAAGAGAATTGCTTGAACCCAGGAGGTGGAGGATACAGTGAGCCAAGATCATGCCGCTGCACTCCAGCCTGGAGTGAGACTCAGTCTCAAAAAATAAAGAAAGAAAGAAAACAAACAAATGACAACAAAAAACAAGCCAACCCTACCATTAATATTAGGGGGGAAGAAAAGGATGCCTCCCAAAGTTAATTTCCTACTTACCCGGGGCCCAGCTGTGAGGAGACCAGCAGCCATTCCTTCCTCTCCTGTATTTTCCTCTTGGGGAAGGGCAGGGTCTGGGGAAGGCAGTACTAAAGAAAGAGAACCAAACGAATAAGGTTAAAAGCAGTTTAGGAAGTCACCAATTCTCACTGTGAAGAGGGGACATAGCAGGTACCTACAGGGCACGTGGGCTGAATCTACAGACCTGCAGTGTGATGTAAATTTCTCCATTCCCTCCTACCTCAGAAATACCATCAACTCAGGCATTAGAGTGTTAACAGACTCACAAGTATCCATGATCTGCCACTCAGCAGCAGTGTGAAAATCATGTAACCTCTCTAAGTCTCATTTTTCTCATCTGCAAAATAGGGATGATAACCCCTTGTAAGGTTGCCATGGAGATTAAAGGAACATACAGATAAAGCACTTGGCAAATGCCCAGCACTTAAGTATACAGCTTAAAGAGATTATCTATTACTTAGTTCTTTGAAGAAAGTGGCTCTGCAAATTTAAGGCATTTGCTTAAATGAAGAGGTCTGGGCAGAGAGTCTCACGTCACACCATATATAAAAATTAACTCAAAAACAGATCAGAGACCTAAAGTTAAGTAGTAAAACTCTTGGTCAGGCGCGGTGGCTCACGCCTGTAATCCCAGCACTTTGGGAGGCTGATGTGGGCAGACTGCTTGAGCCCAGGAGTTCGAGACCAGCCTGGGAAACATGGCGAGACCCCATCTCTATTAAAAATACAAAAATTAGCCAGGCTTGGTAGTGCATGCCGATAGCCCTAGCTACTTGGGGGGCTGAGGTGAGGGGATCGCTTGAGCTAGGGAGGTCGAGGCTGTAGCAAGCTGTGATCACACCACCGCACTCCAGCCTGGTTGACAGAGACACTACTTAAAAAAAAAAAAAAAAAAATGGGTAGAACTCTTGGAAGAAAACCATACATCTTTGAGAGTTTGGATTAGGCAATGAGTTCTTACATATGACACCAAAAGCACAAGCAGCAAAAGAAAAAATAGGTAAGTTGGATTTCTTCAAAATTAAAAACTTTGTGCTCCAACAGGCCCTGTCAAGAAAGTGAAGAGGCTGGAGCCCAAGAGTTCCAGATCAGCCTGGGCAACATGGTGAAACCCCGTCTCTACTAAAAATACAAAAATTAGCCATGGTAGTGCACGCCTGCAGGCCCAGCTACCTGGGGGGCTGAGGTGGAAAGACGGCTTGAGCCCAGGAGGCACAGGTTGCAGTGACCTGAGATCACACCATTACGCTCCAGCCTGGACAACAAAGCAAGACTCTCCCTCAAAAAAAGAAAAAAAAAAAATTTAGTTATTGACTGGGTACAGTGGCTCACACTTCTAATCCCAGCACTTTGGGAGGCCAAAATGCTGGCTTAGCACATCACTTTCTGTGTATGTGTGTTTTTTTTTTTTTTGAGATGGAGTTTCCCTCTTGTTGCCCAGGCTGGAGTGCAATGGCACAATCTCGGCTCACTGCAACCTCCAACTGCCGAGTTCAAGCGATTCTCCTACCTCAGCCTCCCGAGTAGCTGGGATTACAGGCACGCACCACCACACCTGGCTAATTATTATTATTATTTTTTTAAGTAGATGGGGTTTCACCATGTTGGCCAGGCTGGTCTTGAACTCCTGACCTTAAGTGATCTGCTTGCCTAGGCCTCCCAAAGTGCTAGGATTACAGGTGTGAGCCACTGTGTCTGGCCCTACTAAATTCTTAAATGGGCAAAAGATTTGAATAGCTATTTCTCCAAGCAAGAGATACAAATAGCCACTCCACACATGAAACTGAACATCATTCATCATTGGGGAAAAGCAAATGAAAACCACAATGAGAGAACACATCACACCTACTAACATGACTATAATAAACAAGATGGAGAATAACAAGTGTTGATGAGGATGTGAGGAAACTGGAAACTTCATACACTGCTGAGAATAGAAAATGATGCTGCCACAGTGGAAAAAGTTCAGCAGTTCCTATGAAAGTTAAACAGGGTTGTATGACACAGTAATTCCACTTCTAGGTATATGCCCAAGAGAAATAAAACATACACACACACAAAACTTCACTGAAGAATGGATACACAAAACGTGATCCTTCCGTACAATGGAGTATTATTCTACCATGAAAAGGGATGAAGTACTGACACATGGTATAACCTGGATGAACCTTGAAAATGATGTGCTAAGCGAGACACAAAAGGTCACATATTGGCGGGGTGCAGTGGCTCACACCTGTAATCCCAGCACTTTGGAAGGCCGAGGCAAGTGAATCACCTGAGGTCAGGAGTTCAAGACCAGCCTGGCCAACATAGCGAAATCCTGTCTCTACTAAAAATACAAAAATTAGCTGGGTGTGGTGGCAGGTGCCTGTAATCCAACTACTCGGGAGGCTGAGGCAGGAGAATCACTTGAACCTGGCAGGCGGAGGCTGCAGTGAGCCAAGACTGCACCATTGCACTCCAGCCTGGGCAACAAGAGCAAAACTCCGTCTCAAAAAAAAAACAAAAAACAAAAAAAGGTCACATATTATGAGTCCACTTATTTAAAATGTCCTAGGCAAATCCATAATGACAGAAAGTAGATTAGTGGTTGCCAGGAACTTGTGGAGAAATGAGGGACTGGGGAGTGACTGCTAAAGGCTACAGGGTTTCTTCTTCAGTTAACAAAAATGTTCTGGAATTAAATAGTGATGGTTGCAGGACTGTGAAAATACTAAAAATCACCGAATTGTTCACTTTAAAAGGATGACTATTATGGTATGTGAATGATATCTGAATAAAACAAATAAATAGATCTGGATTCTGATCTTAGGACAGACCTTTTGTTACTGAGAGTTATCTAACCTGACAGCACTTCCTTTCCTTTTTTGTAGTATGGGGAAGATGATGACCATCTGCTCTGCTTTCTCAGGTCTCTGGGGAAGATAAAACAAAATGCTGGATGTGAAATCGCACTCTCTACTCCTCAAGTGCAAGACCAAATATAAGGACCTCTTGGCCAGGAGCAGAGGCTCACGCCTGTAATCCCAGCACCTTGGGAGGCCGAAGCCAGTGGATCACTTGAGGTCGGGAGTTTGAGACCAGCTTGGCCAACATGGTGAAACCCCATCTCTACTAAAAATACAAAAATTAGCCGGACGTGGTGTCGGGCGCCTGTAGTCCCAGCTACTCGGGAGGCTGAGGCAGGAGAATCGCTTGAACCTGGGAGGCGGAGGTTGTAGTCAGCCGAGATTGTGCCACTGCATTCCAGCCTCAGCGACAGAGCGAGACTTCGTCTCAAAAACAAAACAAAACAAATCAAAAACAAATATAAGGACCTCTTGATCTTGGAGACGGCACCAAATTCTGGATGTAAAATTGCAGTTGTAGAGTAACAGACTAAATACAGTTGATCTAGGGGGTGAACAACAGCACAGGTGTTGGTGGTTAAGACTTAAAAGAGGTTGCCTGCTTACACATTTGTTCTGTACCACATTCAGGGTGCTTTCAAAAGTGTTATTTCATTTGAGGATCACAATTCTCAGAGGTAAACAAAGTAGTTAACGTTATTTTGTCCTTTCTTCCATGGAGAAATACAGGTTAAGAGACCTGGCTGGTACCTCACAGCTTTCACAAGAACCTGTGCCTTCTAACTGCAAATTCCCCCATCCTCCACAACTTCACAATCCTACTGGGCTGGCCTGCCCTCAAACTTTCCCGGGCTTCCAGGCATCCCTGGCTGCTTCGAGAAGGGCTAGAAGAAGAAAAGCGACAAAGGAGTCCTCAGGAACCCACTTCTCCCTACTCTCCACTGTCATTGGTCCATCAGGCAGACTGGGGTACGTGGTACAATACTCAGAAATCACGCAGGTATGAGGTCCTCAAACTTTTTTGACCCCCGAATTCTTTACTCAAAAAAGGATTTGTAGGGGCACATGTTCTCAGGATCTCCTGGGGCTGTGTCAAGGGCAAAGCAAGAAAAAAGGATTGTCTCCAACTACCTGTAAGAGAGATAAAAAGAGTTCTGATCCGGCTCACACAGCGGCAGTCGTGGGCAAACGAAGCAGCAGCCGATCTCTTGACGATCGCTCCCTCTACCACTCCTCACCTCCTTCCTCCAGCATTTGAGTTCCACCTCGCGCCACAGCCTCCCAGCAGTTCTCTGGGCGTCAGGGTCTATGTATAGCAGCCCCCACCCCGTTCTGCAGGGCTGCTCCGATGGCTCCCAGGCGGGACTCTTCCTCTCCAGCCACACCCCGTAGAGGCACGGTTTGATCCTGCGGTGCTGGGTCGCGGGAGATAGGACTGGGCCTGCCCAGCTGGGTGTTCCACTCCGTCTCCCGAGTCACAGCCACTCTTTGGCTCGGCCTCAAGCAGAACCCGGTGAAAAAGTCGCTGCCGGCTTTCCGAAAACGACTGGCAACTGGCAACTGGCAACAATCGACCGGCAACCGCTAGAGCTCAAGAACCACTGTGCAGGTACTGCCCAACACCAGGTCCCGGCTACGGCGCCAGAGGGACGCGCCTGAGTGGCGTCACTTCCGGTCATGCGCACACGCCCAGCGGCGGCCTTCCCGGATTCCATTTCCCAGAAGTCGCCGCGGGGCTGTTTCTGGCCAGTCTTTCATTCCTGCCGCCAGGTTTGTGATACACACGCGCTCAGGGATTGTACTTCCCAGAGACGCTTCCGCCTGTGCTTGCTCCCAGAATATATTATCCGTCGTGCTTTTTTGTTGCATACGTCTTTAAAGTCCAGCAGAATCCAACGGTACCGAGCTTTGGAGACAGGAAGCGACTTAGCCGCGAGGGATCCTGGGAACGCTGGGTTTACGCAGGCGCCTGTCTTCGCTGGCTCTAGGCACCAGGTTTCCCCTCCGCGGTTCGCTGCGCGCGGTACGCCTGTCCCTGCTTGGCCTTCCATTCAGGGCAGTCCCCAGCCACCCTCAGGGTCCTCTTGAGCCGTACTAAAAGTTTGGGAAGACTAAAGGAAACGAGATGTCCCTCAGTCTGAACAGGACAGCCGTGGGTGGGTGGCCTGGGGCCCTCCAAGTATGAAAACCTATGGGCCGGCGGAACCGCTTCAGTCATTTCAGGGGCAGTGTTTGATCAGCGCTTTTGCGGGAGGAGGTTCCTGAATACTGTGTCCCTTAAGGGCTTCCCTGTTGTAGGCTGGGGATGTTTCAGTGGGCTTTCCCTCGAGCCCATTGGAAATCACTTCTCAAGCAATTTTCCGATGATCAACTCCTTTTTATATGCATTTTGTCGTTAAGGGGAGGGGACTGGGTTACCCAGGAAAGAAGTGAGTATGGGAATTCTAAGGCCCCTTTTCATTTTGTGGTTGTCTCTGTCCCTTTCAATCACAGCTGGTGGCATTTTTGCCAGTGTATGTTTCTTAATTTTGTGGGTCTTCCTATGAATCTTACTGGGATTCGCTCCATCGGACAAGCCACAGTCACAAATGTCTTTGAGCTAGCGCTTCTCTACCTTGGGCAGCTGTAGTTTGGGGCTTACAGTTTTGTAAGAAGTCTGAAGTGGGTCTTGTCATGCACGTCCGTGTGAAGAGACCACCAGACAGGCTTTGTGTGAGCAATAAAGCTTTTTAATCACCTGGGTGCAGGCGGGCTGAGTCCCAAAAGAGAGTGAGATAGGGGTGAGGCCGGTTTACAGGAATTGGATAGGTAGTGGAAAATTACAGTCAAAGGGGATTGTTCTCTGGCGGGCAGGGATGGGGGTTCGCAAGGTGCTCAGTGGGGAAGCTTTT
>NW_012099098.1:1977309-1981152 GCF_000951045.1 Mandrillus leucophaeus
TGTTCTCAGGATCTCCTGGGGCTGTGTCAAGGGCAAAGCAAGAAAAAAGGATTGTCTCCAACTACCTGTAAGAGAGATAAAAAGAGTTCTGATCCGGCTCACACAGCGGCAGTCGTGGGCAAACGAAGCAGCAGCCGATCTCTTGACGATCGCTCCCTCTACCACTCCTCACCTCCTTCCTCCAGCATTTGAGTTCCACCTCGCGCCACAGCCTCCCAGCAGTTCTCGGGGCGTCAGGGTCTATGTATAGCAGCCCCCACCCCGTTCTGCAGGGCTGCTCCGACGGCTCCCAGGCGGGACTCTTCCTCTCCAGCCACACCCCGTAGAGGCACGGTTTGATCCTGCGGTGCTGGGTCGCGGGAGATAGGACTGGGCCTGCCCAGCTGGGTGTTCCACTCCGTCTCCCGAGTCACAGCCACTCTTTGGCTCGGCCTCAAGCAGAACCCGGTGAAAAAGCCGCTGCCGGCTTTCCGAAAACGACTGGCAACTGGCAACTGGCAACAATCGACCGGCAACCGCTAGAGCTCAAGAACCACTGTGCAGGTACTGCCCAACACCAGGTCCCGGCTACGGCGCCAGAGGGACGCGCCTGAGTGGCGTCACTTCCGGTCATGCGCACACGCCCAGCGGCGGCCTTCCCGGATTCCATTTCCCAGAAGTCGCCGCGGGGCTGTTTCTGGCCAGTCTTTCATTCCTGCCGCCAGGTTTGTGATACACACGCGCTCAGGGATTGTACTTCCCAGAGACGCTTCCGCCTGTGCTTGCTCCCAGAATATATTATCCGTCGTGCTTTTTTGTTGCATACGTCTTTAAAGTCCAGCAGAATCCAACGGTACCGAGCTTTGGAGACAGGAAGCGACTTAGCCGCGAGGGATCCTGGGAACGCTGGGTTTACGCAGGCGCCTGTCTTCGCTGGCTCTAGGCACCAGGTTTCCCCTCCGCGGTTCGCTGCGCGCGGTACGCCTGTCCCTGCTTGGCCTTCCATTCAGGGCAGTCCCCAGCCACCCTCAGGGTCCTCTTGAGCCGTACTAAAAGTTTGGGAAGACTAAAGGAAACGAGATGTCCCTCAGTCTGAACAGGACAGCCGTGGGTGGGTGGCCTGGGGCCCTCCAAGTATGAAAACCTATGGGCCGGCGGAACCGCTTCAGTCATTTCAGGGGCAGTGTTTGATCAGCGCTTTTGCGGGAGGAGGTTCCTGAATACTGTGTCCCTTAAGGGCTTCCCTGTTGTAGGCTGGGGATGTTTCAGTGGGCTTTCCCTCGAGCCCATTGGAAATCACTTCTCAAGCAATTTTCCGATGATCAACTCCTTTTTATATGCATTTTGTCGTTAAGGGGAGGGGACTGGGTTACCCAGGAAAGAAGTGAGTATGGGAATTCTAAGGCCCCTTTTCATTTTGTGGTTGTCTCTGTCCCTTTCAATCACAGCTGGTGGCATTTTTGCCAGTGTATGTTTCTTAATTTTGTGGGTCTTCCTATGAATCTTACTGGGATTCGCTCCATCGGACAAGCCACAGTCACAAATGTCTTTGAGCTAGCGCTTCTCTACCTTGGGCAGCTGTAGTTTGGGGCTTACAGTTTTGTAAGAAGTCTGAAGTGGGTCTTGTCATGCACGTCCGTGTGAAGAGACCACCAGACAGGCTTTGTGTGAGCAATAAAGCTTTTTAATCACCTGGGTGCAGGCGGGCTGAGTCCCAAAAGAGAGTGAGATAGGGGTGAGGCCGGTTTACAGGAATTGGATAGGTAGTGGAAAATTACAGTCAAAGGGGATTGTTCTCTGGCGGGCAGGGATGGGGGTTCGCAAGGTGCTCAGTGGGGAAGCTTTTGAGCTAGGAAAAGGAATTTCACAAGGTAATGTCATCAGTTAAGGCAGGAACAGGCCATTTTCACTTCTTTTGTGGTGGAATGTCATCAGGTACGGCAGGAACCGGCCATCTGAATGTGTACGTGCAGGTCACAGGGGATATGATGGCTTAGCTTTGGCTCAGAGGCCTGACAGGTCTCACTGGGCTAAAATCAAGGTGTCGACAGTGCTGCATTCCTTCTGGAGGTTCCAAGGGAGAATCTTTTCTTGCCTTTTCCGACTTCCAGAGGCTTCCTGCATCCTTGACTCGCAGCCCCTTCTTCCAACTTCAAAGTAGCAACCTCAGCCAGAGTCAGTCCATTGCTGCCCTCTGTATGGTTCTCTCTCCTCTGCCCTCTTCCACTTTTAAGGACCCTCATGGTTAACACGGGGTTCACCCAGCTAATTGAGGAGAATCTTTAAGGCCAGCTGATTAGCAACCTTAATTCTATTTGTAATTTTATTCCCTTTTGTCATGTAACCTAACATATTCCGAAGTTCCGGGGATTAGGACATGGATGTCTTTGGGGGGTGGTATTCTGCGGACCACAGCGGGATTAGAAAACCAGATGGAAGTGAATGGATACCAGGAATCTAGGATCCAGCTGGCTGTGAGGCTGGCAGATGTATCCCAGACCTGTCAACTCTCAGGAAAGCTGCATTCAGAGTGCTTTTTGGATCACTGGGGGGATACCTGGCCTCACTCTAGACTCACGACCTTGGTGGTTTCAGGATTGAATCCGTGATCAGGAAATGTTCCCAGTGTTGCTGATGTACTCCTCCCATGCCTGAGAGTCCTGGATCCCATCTCCTGAGGAGAGGAATTGGGCTCAAGTGACTAGAGAGAAGTTTCTTGTCAGAGAAATCTTGTTACCTTGAGGAGAGGAAGCATAACTAGACTGGGATGGATAGAACACTTAGGGAAGAGGAAGCGTTTCATATCCCTGGACCAGGAGGCCAGAATGAGGCAAACTTGCCCCTCTGTCTGGCCTCTTGTGTTAAGGAGGCCTGAGGTGGCAGAAGGAAGATAGGAGAAGAGTCCCCAAGGAAGCTCTGGCCAACCTCAGGCTGTCTCCTTTCCACCCCGCCAATATAGCACATGTGGAGATAAGGGAGCACCCAGGAGCAAGTGCCACCTCTCCCCTCCCAACAGCAGCCAAAAGGGTCATGGTCCTGGCTGCCCTAGCTTGGCTGTTGTGTGTCCTGAAGCACAGACACACTGCTTAAAAAGATTCTCCTGGTCATGGTGGCTCACACCTGTAATCGCAGCACTTTGAGAGGCCGAGTTGGGCGGATCACAAGGTCAGGAGTTCGAGACCAGCCTGACCAACATGGTGAAGCCCCGCCTCTACTAAAAATACAAAAATTAGCTGGGCGTGGTGGCACGCACCTGTAATCCCGGCTACTCAGGGAGCTGGAGCAGGAGAATTGCTTGAACCTGGAGGCAGAGGTTGCAGTGAGCCAAGATGGCACCACTGCGCTCCAGCCTGGGCAACACAGCAAGACTCCATCTCAAACAAACAAACAAAAAAAAGTGATTCTCCTTTGTCTTGCCCCTCAGCTGTCATAAGCAATCAGTGTCCTGTCCCCTTAATAATGTGGTGGTTCTCAAAGTGGAATCCCCAGGCCAGCAGCAGCAGCATCCCCCTTAAAAGAGAAAAGCAAATTCTGGGGTCCCCCTCCACACCTATAAAACAAATTCTGAGGTCAGGGCTTAGCAGCCTCTGTTTTGACAATCCTTCTAGTTGATAGGCTGTAAAGTTTGAGAATCGCTGACTCAGAGGAAATGGCTCTATGGAGAAAATGAGCTAAGGCCGGGTGCAGTGGCTCACGCCTGTAATTCCAGCACTTTGGAAGGCTGAGGCAGGTGTATCACCTGAGGTCAGGAGTTTTAGACCAGCCTGGCCAACATGGTGAAAACCCATCTCTACTAAAAATTAAAAAAAATAGCTGGGCGTGGTGGCACACACCTATAATCCCAGCTACTCAGGAGGCTGAGGC